>NC_133400.1:48667973-48971003 GCF_047511655.1 Castor canadensis | reverse complement strand
TTCATACCTCTCTGCCAATGTTACTTGAAAACCTACCATGTCAAAACAATTTGACAGCAGATATAAACAATTAATAAATATGCAATGATCTTTCATTATAGTCCTTTAAAGACACATGTTAATTCATACTGTTAACCTTAGGATCACAGTGCATAGAATCCAAATATAAATAGTTGATTTGACTTTCAAATTTATGTTGGATCCCTCACTTTATCTTATAATCCTACTATAACCAATAAATTCATTTCATAGGCTCTATCATGCATTAATAATGGAGTGGCAGGAATTAATGAAAAGTTTTCCTGTTACAACGTCCACTGCCGGCAATGAACGTACCAAAACCACCAAGGAAATCATTGTTATTGCACAATACATGAGGACCTGGAACTTTTCCGAAAGCTTAAAAAAATATAAAATAAAAACGGAATTATGTTTGGTATTTCCTGACACCTGCATTAATACTGTATGACTAATAAAACCATGTCAGTTGCCTGGACTGAACCAGCAATCAACATGAGCCCAGAATGCACAGGAGTAAAAATGCAGTAAAAGGAAGTAGGCTTCATTGCTTATAGGTCACTTCCAGTCAAAGGTTAAAGTTCAAAGACTGAATGACAAAGTGCTCATTTTCTCAGTAGGACTGTCTTCTGCTAGGAGGATGATAACAGTGGCATCAACAAGTATCATCATGATACCATCATTTTGTTTTCTTTGGATCCTTGTTACATGTTCATACATAAAAAGAATTATCTGGTGGATGTCTCTTCTCTTTGCAGCTGGAAAGAATGCTGATAATGCTAAGACAAACTGATTAGACTGAGAGAGCAGGGCACCAGTCTTCTGTGAGAATGGATAAACAGATATGACCATTGCTATACACGTGAGGGTGAACAGGATTATTTTCACCAGTAAACATGACCTGAGAAGAGTCAAAACAGTATCAATTACTAAACTTAAACAGAAGCTGAAATTTTTCCCCTTCACATAAAGTACCTGGTGCACCTTTCATGTCTACAATCCACTGTGTGATTGAATTTTGAACACTCTTCATTTAAAGTCATCCCAGGAGGTGGGTCATTTTGCAAAGCCAACAGTCCTTTCTGTAGTTGTTCTGCCATGATGGAGCCATCCCCGAGGCCAGAGTAGATTCTTTTTAAAAAAGGTAAATTAACCAATTGGTGTGGTGGTATTTGTCTGTAACACAGCTTCTAAGGAGCAGAAGTAGGAAGATTTTGGTTCCACGCTAGTTCAAGGCAAAAGCACAAAACCCTACCTGAAAATAAGTAAAGCACAAAGGGCTGGGGCCATGGCCTAAGTGGTAGAGCACTTGCCTGTCAAGTGCAGAGTCCTAAGTTCAAAACTCCAGTACTACAGTGCACACACACCCACACACACACGTACAGATATATATGTGCATATAAAATTTATATATACATACATATGAAATGAAACCTTACATAGAACTCACAAGCATACAGTAAGGAGATGAAAGTTTAAACAGACTAAATTTAACTGTAAAAAAATCTTTTCTTTTATTCTTATGTGCATACAATGTTTAGGTCAGAAGAGCACAACATATTGATCAAAGTGATGTGAATAAAGTAGAATCCACCAGTATTAAAATTATAAGATACATTTCATAGAAATCGAAAAGGTGTCCTTACAAGAAAAACAAATTACATATGAGTGAAAATTAGGCCACCAAAAAAGAGAACAAACTACAGAAATACTCCTAATATATGTAATAAATAACCCAGTATCTATTCAATCACTGGAAAATTGAATAAATCTTAATATACCATGAACATGTGATTGATTTGCAAGGAAAGCCATGGATGGCCAAGGAGAATACAGCATAATGACAGGAATCACATGGACTGTGTATTACTTCTGAAGACAGTCAGCGGGCACACAAACCAGACATGGAGACCATGTGAGTTCCCTTGTGGCTCAGCCATCATCCTAGTTAGAATTTCCTCTTTTTAATTTAATGCTTCATTTATTAACATATTATAGCTGTATGTGGGTACACTGTGACATTTACTAAAGTTCCTACAATATATCATAGTGGGGTTCACCCACTCCATCATTCTCCTTTATCCCCCCCTCCTTCCACTCCTGGAATAGTTTCTACAGTTCTCATTTTTTCATTTACCTACATAAGTACATAATATTTCCAGCACATTCACCCTCCTTCACCCTTCACTTATATCCTCCCATCTCCAACAGGTGTTAGCCTCAAGACAGGACCTTTTTTGCCTTCCTGTTCTTCATTGTTGTAAAAATATATTTTTGTCTTTGTAAGTTAGTTAAACCAGGAGTTTCCTTGTGACATTTCCAGGTTTATATGTATTATAAATGAAATTGCTTCATCCCCTCTAATTTTCTCCTTTCTTTCTTACTCTCCTTCTCATGGTGATTTCAACAGGTTCTAAATTAGGACTGGTGGAGTTGCTCCAGCAGGAAGAGTGCCTGCCTAGCAAGCATGAGGTCCTGAGTTCAAATGCCAGTACCACCAAAATAAATAAATTAATTAAGTAAATACTTGAAATTCATTCTTGTATAGAAAGTACATCAACCATATCCACCTTCTTAAATTCCTTCTTTTACCCTTCCCCTTTATTAGTGCCCTCCCCTCAGTGTGACCTGTTTTTCATTCTTGGCTTTCTTTGTTTAAGTCTCTTTGTTGTTCAGTGAAATTTTTGCCTTGGTATTATACCTTTCCATACATTGTGATTAAGTCAATGTAACCCCCTCCACTGTAAAGCTTCAGCCTTTTCCCCTATCCTGTTTTATTTAACAGTTTTCAGTGTGTTTTGTTGTATTTAGTTCCTACACAAATGTAATATATTTCATTATTAGTTGCTATCTTTCATTCCTTATTTTATTCCTCCCTTGGTTTCCTCTGCTAGTCCCACTTTTGGATACATGTTCTGTATATATTTTCATTTATGTATGTGTAATATTGCTTGTATTTGTATTGGATATATCTTCCACTTATGAGAGAAAAAACAAGAAATCTTTGGCTTTCTGAACCTGCCTAACTTCACTTAAGATGATGGTCTCCAGTTCCATCTATTTACCTGCCAATGAGAAAATTTCATTCTTCTTTATGGGTGAAAAATTCCATTGTATATATGACCATATTTTTTGTAATCCATTCATAAATTGTGAGATTTCTTAATAGTTTCCACAGCTTAGTTATTGAGCATAATGCTGCAATAATGTTTCAATAAACATGGGTGTGCAGGTGTCTTCATTATAAACTAGCTTACATTTCTTCAGGTATGTCCCTAGGAGAGGTATTTTTGGACCATGTGGAAGATTTATTTTAGTTTTTTGATGTGCCTCCATATGTTTTTCCATAGTGGTTGTACTAATTTACATTTCAACCAGCAATGTATAAGAGTTCCCTTTTCCCCACATCCTCACAAAGGTTTGTTGTTCTTTGTGTTCTTGATGGTATCTATTCTAACAGGAGTGAAGTAGAATGTGATTTGCAGATCCTTTATTGCCAAGGATGGATAGCATTTCTTCATGTGTTTTTTTTATCCATTTGGGCTTCTCATTTGAAAAGTTTTGTCCAGTCCATTTGCCCATTTCTTCGTTGAGTCATTGATTTTTAGAGGAAGTTAAGTTTTGTTCAGCTCCCTTCTTATTAATCCATTGTCAGATACATAGCTGGCAAAGAACTTCTCCCATTCTGTGGACAGCCTCTCCAATCTAGTGCCCATAACTTTTCATATACAGAAGATTTTTATTTTCATATAGTGCCTTTGCCAATCCTTTTTCTTAGTTTCTGAGCCACTGGAGTTCTATTTAGGAAGTTATTGGGTTGTTTATAAGTTCCAGTGCATTCCCTACTCTACTCTTACCTGTACTAGCTTCCTAGTTTCAGTTCTTATTTAATGTTCTTAATCTACTTACACTTCATACTTGTACAGGGTGAAAGACATAGATATTGTTCATTTTTCTGCATGCAGATATCCAGTTTTCCCAGCAGCATTTGTTGAAGATGCTGTCTTTTCTCCATCGTATGATTTTAGCTCTGTGTGAAAAATCAGGTAGTAGTAGTTGTGTGGATCCATATCTGACTCTTCTGTTCTATTCCACTGTTCTTCATGTTTTTTGTGCCACTACCATGCTGTCTTTATTGCTATGGCTTTGTAGAATTGTTTGAAGTCAGATCTTGTGATAACCCCAGCATTGTTTTTCTGTTTTGCTTACTATGGAAGGAAGAAAGCAGTAAAAGAAAAGAACTCAAGAACTCAACCAGTAAGAAGTAGGCCAAGGAAGAGTGTGAGGATAATGAGGAAGAACCTGTCAAAAGAAGAGCAAATAGGAGCTAAAAGCCACTAGGAAAGTGAAAAGGACAGTCAGGAAATCATAGCCAATAGGAAAGGGAACAGAGAGCAGGAGAAGGATTGCAAACCCAGAGTCAGGAACAACAGGGAAAATGTCAGCTTGGGGGGAAGACCTTTAAGCAGAAAAACAGGGTGGGACCCCTAATGGGAGACTTAGGGGACAGTGGGAAAGAAGACAAAGAGACAGGAGGCAATGAGGATAACAACAGAGGAGATTAAGAGCCCTCAGTGCAGAGGGAGAGCAAAGAGAGACCCAGTGTAATGGTGAGGAAAGACAGACTGGAAGCAGGGAGAATGGAGAAGACAGCAAGAAGGTACAAGCAACTATTAAAGGCACTGCAAGCACTGGCAAACTGGGCAGCATCAATGGTGAGGAGAGTGACATGAAGAGAGAGTGTGTGACTGCAAGGCAGACGGGATTTCCAAGAGGGAGAGGAAGAACCGCTCTTCCAAGAAGAGCTCCAAGAAAGGCAGAACACAAAGCTCCTCTTCCTTCTTAGATGGAAGTCCATAGCCCAAAGACAAGAAGAGTGAACATGGTTGCCATGGAGAAGATGAGGCTCAAGTGCTACACTCAGTCCTGTGGTACCCATTGAAGCTACAAAAGCTGCTGGGCTCCTGTCACTCACAGAAGGAGTATATGTCCCCCAATTGAGCTGGCAGCCGTGTACTGAAGGGCAGCCCTTCCTTAGTGAAGTCTCAGGTGCTGAAAGGACAGTGCTAAGAGAAATCTCAGGTGACCTCCCAAGATGTGGCCAACATCATCAGTATGTCAGGCTGGCCATGCAAACCCACTGCCTGCACCCTTCAGGAGTAGCAGTCACTTGCCCCAAGGGGGAGCTGTTTTCAGGACCCTGGACTCAGAGGATGAGAGGCTCCCCAGACTGGTCCTCTATGGGTGACATCTTCAGCAGTGACTTCCAGAGTAACTGAGTTCCCCCAACCCCAGGAAAGTCTACACAAACACCCCTGAAATTATACCTAATGACAATAAAAGCAGGTAAATTAGCACAATGGCATTTTAACTGCTCTGTGTCTGCTGAGATATCTATTCACAGGTATTGTTGGGATCCAGGGGGCTGCCTTCACGCCCCTCCTGGGCATAAACACAGAGCACATATGTCTTTCAACACTACTGACGCATGCAGGAGAAAGAAATCCACATATCTCACTGGCCTCTTCTCTTGAAGTTTATAGGATGCAGTTATTTCTCTTCTTTCCTGAAACACCAGCTATCACTCTAATTTATCAAAATATTTACATTTTGGTGGTTCCATGGCAGAGACTTGGAAAAGAATGAAATAAGATGAATTGGTCTCTAGAGGCTGCAGAATGGATCGCTCAGAATCTATTTTGGTGCTATACCTCCCAGTACATACTCTGGCCTCACAGTCCCCCTCCCCCTGACCCAGAAGTTGGGCTTCGTGCTTCAGAGTGCAGGGAACAAGGACCCCACACACTCTGGAAGGTGGTGAGTGCAGGCATGGCAGGACTCAGTGAGCCTGAGGCCCGTGAGCCCTCTATGTTCCCTGCACACTTGGAGTTACTTTAGCGGATTGATGAATTCCATTGGGTACTGGTTGTTCCATTGTCCTAGAAGCCAGGGCCACCTTAGTTCTTGCGGTCCCCAGTTGTCATCAGAAGAACATCAGGCAATTGATCTTGTGATCTTCCATTTCACAAAGCAATTTTCCTGAGCTATGACTGTTCTGCAACAGGAAACAGGGACTCTGGTATCAGCAGATGCTCACTGAAAAAATTAAGAACATCAGTTTTAAGTGGCAGCATTAGGCTGAAGGCCATAAATGGGTTTGTCTGATTCCCACACTACACCCTCTCCAAGCTTTGTCTCCTCTAAGGCTTGTCAGGTCCACCTAAGTGTCACAGCTGTGGTTCTCTACACAAAGATACTTAGAACACTGTATACTACATGTGCTTATCATGGATTTTTAATTGAGTATAAGAAAGTCCTACAACCATGGACTTTCTCATTTTATTTTCATGGCATCCAGTTTCTATGCCACTTCTGAGTGTTATTTTAGAGGCACATATCACTTCATTCATTGCTTTCATGGTCAATGCTGTGTTAGGATTTTCAGAAAAACTGAACCAGAAGGTGATTGGGTGACCAATTTTAAGAAATTGGCTCACATAATAATGGAGGTGGGCAAGTGCCAGGATCAGCAGGTGAATGAGCAAGTCAAAGACATGAAATCTCAGAGGGTGTAGCTCCCACCCCAAGACCAACAGGCTTGAAATGCTTCCCTTCAAGTCTGAAGTCAGAAATAAAGCTGATGTCCAAAGTAAAGACCACAGGACAACAGAAATTCTCTCTTTTTCAGGAATGGGTCAGTTTTATTGTGCTATTCAGGTCTTTGACTCTCAGGATGACACTGTTCTCATTAGAAAGGGGCAATTTTGTACCAGTCTACCTACTTAAGTGTTAATTTCATCCATAAACACCCTCACAGAAGCCCCTAGAGTATTTGGCCAAGCATCTGAGAGCCCTCTAATCCAATTAAGTTGACATGTAAAATTAGCCATTGCACATCTACTCTTATCCACTTGGCAACCATACACATCTCTCAAAAACAAATTTGATGTTCAAATAAAGACAACATGTGGACATTCACCCAACATGATACACCTGTTGTGCACACAACCATAAACATGCTCTCTCCTTCCCAGAAAAAGAAGCAACATCTCTTCAAGTGTTATTTCATCTTCTTCTTGACATCACATAGCTTGAATACCATGATACAATTATACTTTATGTTATATAGCAGGGAAGAAATCAGGAAGGAAAGAAAGAATAGGAAGGAAAGCACATTAATATACACACAAACATACAACAAATAGGAAATACTCATGATAAGTAGTTTTAACTTCTATAATTCATCATGAGGTCATGGGTTGTGTTTATAGCTATGTTCTGTGCTACCCGTTCCATATACTCTCTCCCTGCAGAAAACACCTAAGCTTTCTGGGTTTCTTAGGGTCACCTAAGCCTACTGGGTGACACACACCTTCATTTCTGATGGATCTGGGTCATTAGCAGCCCTATCTGGATTGGGTTATTATAATTTTCCACAGTTTAATTTCAAGGAATAGTAATAAGAGATACCATAAGGTATCCTATGTGTATTCCTGACATCATCTTCTTTGCCTCCATTATGGTATAGCTTAATTTTGTAATTATATGGCCATAAGCATGCCCACCTCATCTTTAGTGGTTTCAAGAGGCCACTTGGCCTCTGCCACTCTTAAATCCAGTTAACTCCCATTGCCTTCAGAATCATACAATTGAGTGGCTATGGTTCCCTCTAGTCTATAGGAAAGAACAACCATGCAACTCTTCAAGGATACTGGGCTTCCCTCTCAAGTTTGTTTCTCATATTTGTGATGAGAAGTTTATCTTCTGAACCTTCCCAGGGCAAATGACAATCCCCATTTATCCTCAAACATTCACATACCTACATTAAACCAAGGCACACTTAGCATTTCTAATATACTCAGTATGAAAATGTCTTCTGGTCCATGTTTCAACCAACAAAGCAACAAATCAACCAAACAACCACTCAACCAAACAAACCAACCAACCAACCATCCAATGAGAGCACTTCTTAATGTCCTAGGCAGCAACACTAAATGCAGATTATCTACTTACTGAGCCCTTACCAATACATTTGGTGTTAAATACAAGTTTATATCCCTTCCACCATTATTCTACACACTAGTATCCATTTGCAAATGTGCTCCTTGGATTTCTGCTTGCATAAATTAGAAAAATGGAGCTGTCCTTTTAGAATGATACATACCTCCTCATGGGTTGCACTTCTGATACTTGAATGAGGTTAAATGTCTAGAAAAAAGAAGAGTGGTGTAGGTGGCTTCTGAGCAGAAACAATACTGTCTTGTGTGGCAAAGCCTCAGAGGAAGCCATTACAGTTTCCTTAGACGACCTAGGGCTAATCCATTTGGAAGTGGGGGAGAAGTCACTTACACTGGAGTTGGGGAGACTGCATACACTGGCAAAGAAGACATACCAGAATTTCCATATAACCCTGAAGGTTCACTCTTAGAAAAAGACCCAGAAGAATTAAAAATAGAAACTCAATTATGTACTTGAGTGTTTATAGCAACACTATTCACAACAGCCCAAATTTATAAGCAACCTAACTGTCCATAATGGACAACAACATATGGTATATCCATGCAATGGAGAATATTTAGCCACAGAAAGAATGATGTACTGACCCATGCTACAACATGGATGAACCCAGAAAACATTATGCAAGTGAAAGTAGCCAGACTCAAAAGACCACATATTCTATGTTTCCCCTGATATGAAATGTCCAGAATAGACAGATCCATAGACTGTAAGTAGAATGGTGATTGTCAGGAGAGGGGCAGGAATTGGGCTTTCTTTTGGAATGAAAGAAATGTTTGTGGGGCAATAGAAGTGGTGTTTGCACAACACTGTGTACGCACTGATGCCTCTGAGTTAGCCACTTTAAATTGATTGGTTTTATTTATTATGAATCTCCTCTCAGTAAATGAATTTTCTAGTGGATTTTGCCAATTCTCTCGCTTGTCATTTAGACAAATTGACATCACCTGAGCAAGTGCTATTGCTGGATGAATCTGCATTTGGGAACCTGAGAATTCTGACTGCATTTGTCCCTCATGTTGTGTAGCTGCTCTGTATTTTGCCACATAATCTCTCATGGAAACTAAGCAGACATCACTCATACTCCATAAAGATCTCAATCCCTCCTGAGAGCAGAGAGAGCAGCTATGTCCCAAATAAGACTATTCACCCCAAGAGTGTTCACACCTCCACTGCTATCATTCCCACGTCCTCAAATGTGGAAATTACCCATGCATCCTGTGTTGTAAGAGAACACACAAGATGGGGTTAAGGGGTCATAGGACTTAGGGGGAAGATGGAAACTCAATATTCGTACAAAATTCAATATGTTGTTACTGATTAGGGTTGGGCTAGATTTATTCATTGAATATCAATAATGTACTAACTTGAAAATTAATATGATATTAAGTGGTTGTGGTGGTCTTGTTTTTTCATTTCCTTTATTATAAATAAAATAAAAACTAATATCTCATGTTGAAATAAAAAGTCTTGTACATTACTCAGCTTACTTAATGCAAAAAGGGAAAAACCTGCCACCCTTGTCAGGCATGCTGTGTTTCCTTCAGCATAGAAAAAGTGCTCATTTTAGTGTAATTAAACTGGGTGAGGCACTAAAATGGCCTCTGATATCTTGGGATAGAAGTTGAAGGTGATTTTAGAAAGCATGGAAAACCAATTATACTTGGGTGTCTTTAAAAATAAATATTTACACTCTGTGCACAGGAAAGTAAAAGGAAATAAGGCAATGTTTACTCTTCTCCCTATATGCACACTGGCTTAGTGATTTCTGCATTTCCTCCTGCTGGGAAGCAGGGCACTAGCCAAATGAAGGATCATTTGGGGCTGAATTTGGGTAAAAAGCGAGAGCACACAAGGGAGGGGTGAGGATAGGTAAGACACCTAAAAAACTAGCTAGCATTTGTTGCCCTTAATGCAGAGAAACTAAAGCAGATACCTTAAAGCAACTGAGGCCAATAGGAAAAGGGGACCAGGAACTAGAGAAAAGGTTAGATCAAAAAGAATTAACCTAGAAGGTAACACCCAAGCACAGGAAATCAATGTGAGTCAATGCCCTGTATAGCTATCCTTATCTCAACCAGCAAAACCCCTTATTCCTTCCTATTATTGCTTATACTCTCTCTACAACAAAATTAGAGATAAGGGCAAAATAGTTTCTGCTGGGTATTGAGGGGGGGAGCGGGAGGGGGTGGAGTGGGTGGTAAGGGAGGGGGTGGGGGCAGGGGGGAGAAATGAACCAAGCCTTGTATGCACATATGAATAATTAAAAAAAATGAAAAAAAAAAGATGATAAAGGTAAAAAAAAAAATAAAAAGAATGAGGGAGCGCTACATGCGCTCACATGAAAACATTTCCAAGACACACACACAAAAAAAAAAAACCAAAAACAAATGAAGGATCATTTGGGGCTGAATTTGGGTAAGTCTGGGTACACACTGGGCCCCCAAATACTTCTGCACCCAATGAGAAGACTGAGGTCTAGGGCTTCACCAGTGAGGCAGAAGCTGAGGGTGAGAAGCCTGAGGAGGAACATGGAACACATGAGGAGGGTTTGGTAGACAGTCTGCATCTTCTGATGGGTCAAGAGTAAGGACAATCCTGCAACTCCATAGGACTGGACCACAGTCTTACAATGCTATCGTGGGTTCAGTGCTAGATCTCCTCATACAGGCTGGGGCCATCTCTGAGTTTAAAAAGCTGCAGGTCAAGATGGTCATGTGGGGATCTTGTCACTTCCTGCAGCCCTACCAACAACTCCACTGCTGCTTCTAAAGCCAAATCCAGAGCCTGAGCCAGCTTCTTCAAAGACTGGAGAGCAGGAATCTGCTTCCTCACAGGTTCTGGAGATCCATCCAGTCCCTTCAGAGAGTTCAAAGCTCAAGTCCCCTGCATCACATGCCACAGAGTTCCAGTTAGCTCCTCTACCACATTCATCAGGAGACCTTGCTGGTCTTCATCTGTGACCACACACAACAGGCTGGTCAAGGAGAAGTCTCACCTCTTGCCATTCCCTCTTCATCTGTTAGCTGAGCAGTTCATGATGATGGATGCAGTGACTGCTGTGCAGGGCAGGTGGCAGGCATCCTTTTGAATGCTTTTGTCTCCTGTGTGCATCACTTCAGGTCTGTGGGTGAGATCAGAGACGCCTGGCCCTTCTGTCTGTGATCAGTTTACTGAGAATTCAGATTAGGAGTTTGTACGGAAAGGTTAGAAAGGAGTGTTGGGATTATTATCCCAAGTCCTTGAGGATGGCAAACACATAAGCAGCTCCTTAAGAGTCCACTCTTAAGTGTAAACATGGGAAGGCCATGCGGTCAGAATTTACATGGCCAGGACTTTCATTTGTCATTAGAGGACCCTATGATTTCTGGACACTGCCCTTAACCCTGAGACCTGTTTGTAACCATGTCATTTTCCATCCAGGAGGAGAACAGCAATCATAAGGGAACCTGTATCCAAGAAACTGTTTCTCTAACACCTACCTCCAAAAGGTCCCCTCTCCAAAATCCATGTGAGAGACAGGAAGGTCAGGGAAGATGACCTCCTTGCTGACACACCTGCTGGGAGTGCCTAAGACAAGGAACTCCACAGAAGCTGCCAGTAGAAGCTGAGAAGCCCATTGGAACAAAATGCAGCAAGTAATCCAGTGCTTATTGGATGACCTTAATGACCCTACTGTCACTGGTAAGCCCTAATGTCTGACCTCCTAAGCTTCTGCTTTTTCCCCTTTCTTCTCTCCTTAATCTTATTAGATACAAATCTACTTATATTAGTCCAAGTGATTCCTGATGTGTATAGGGCCATTAAGGTCACCCCAAATCTTAGACAAAACATCTTTGAATGCACATGGCTTGGTGGACATGGTCAATCATGTGAATTTCCTCAGCAGATAAAAATCTAAACAGAATCTCCTCTGAATAACAAAAAGAGGAATCTATGGAGTCCACAAGCCAGCAGAGGGAGGAATGAGGTCTGTGGGTACCAGGGCCAGAAGAATCACATCAGGGATCCTCTGGGAGGCCTCCAAAGTCAGACATATGTGTACTTACAGGGATTAGAAAGTCAACTGTGTCCCCCAGGGAACACTCACAGGACATAACTATGGCAGCCAGACACAATATTATTAACAGAGTACCAAAACTACACCCATGTGTTGTCACATCCCCCAGTAGGTCCTGATGTAGGAAACCCATTTGCCTCCCTCAGTCCTCAACAGGACTGTTACCTCATCCTTTAAGAGGTCAGCAGTCAAAGGAGGAATCATGAGTCACACAACAGAGAGCAGAATCTGCCCTGGGTCCCCACAGAACACTGCATAGCCCCACATGGCTATTGTCATTCCTCCAGCTGCATGACATTTATCCCACTGAGCAGCTCTTGGAGCAGGACCCTCCAATACATGCACAAATTCCCCTCTTAACTGTTGAGTTCAGAGCCTCATTTTGTTTGGTTAAATGTGAATGGGTGACACTACTTCTGTAGTTAGACATCATAAGTGTCCTTAAATCTTTATCCAAAGGCTTTAATGAAGGAAGAAGGTATCATAGTGGGAAATGCCCTGCCTGGGAACCTGGGACTAGGCAGAGCTCCTTGTGCTATATCCCTCCCCAGAAGTCAGGATCACTCCTGATCTAGAGAGACACCCCAAAGACACTAGTCTATGCACAGATACTATTTCCCTCCAAATGCAAGTTCACTCACTTCCACATTCTTCTCACATCTTCAAACACAAATCAGAGCACCCAACCCCTTTCCAAACACTGCCTGACACCCAATCAAGACCCTCAGGCCCAGCCAACTGTTAGATGAATTGCTCTTTTTGCCCTCTAGCTCCTTGGCTCCTGTATTTCTTCCCAGGTATGACACCGTGGGGACAGTGCAGAAATTAATTACTCCCCATTCCCTGTGTCTGGTATGAGCCCCATCAGCCTAATAACTAGGCTCCTACTCTGTTCCCCAATTCACCTTTTCACAGGACTGCCACCCATTCCTTTACTACAGGCTCCAAGTAAACTCAGGACACAAGCCAAAACTGAATTTGCTAACTGCCATTTGGTCCCCACTGCTTATTCACCCAGTGGGTGAATAAGCCAGACCATGTACCATAGTCAAACCAGAATCTTGCTCCTGGATACACGTGTGTGCATGTATGTGTGGCTGTTTTGTGTGTGCCTGTTTATCAGCTTGTGAGCCTGTGTTCAAATACCCACACACATCTGTGAGTGCATCTGTGACTGTTTCTAAATGTGTTTCTCCGTGGGCATGTAATGTTTATGGTCATAGAAGATTTTGTGTGTCTATGTGTCTATGAGTACATCTCTTTGGATTAACTTGTAATTTTTCATCAGATACCACTTTGGTTCTCACATCTTGGTCTACTCGTGCATCATTTTTTATTTGTTTGAGAGAAAAGGTTTGGTTTGGGGACCCAAGCAGGCATAGATGTTCATCCCTTACCCTCCTCAGTGTAGGGGTTACAGGTTGACACAATTATACCCACCTGCATTTTAGTATATAACTTCCCTTCTTGTAATAGTCTCATCTTTAGGAACAGGTGTCAGTGGTCCATGAAGTTTCCAGAATAAGACAGGTAGAGAGATACAGGCATGTCTACATTAGGCCTGTCTATGAGGCAGATAATATGATGATCACAACAGAGCAACTATTGGAACTGAGAAAGCTATGAGATATTTGTCAGGGTCAAATATCTCATTGGAAAAAGGAGCAAGGAGTGAACCCATGTCAGGTTCCTCAAAGTCAGCTCAGTGTTTCAACTCAGCCAGAGACAGTGGTGTGGAGGGTATGGGTGTGACTGTGTCTAGTTGTCCACATGGTTTGGGCCAGGAAGCCATCAGCATGATGGTAGATCTAGGGAAGGCCTTTGTCTGAGACAGAGCTTCAGTTGAGAACTTCAGAGATGATATCACTTCCTGGATAAGGAAAAAAAAGAATTCAGAACCCTGGTGCCAAGGCAACTAAATTCCTGAGCACGGTCAACTCATATCTCTACTCCCTGTGTATAGAGAAAGATGTTCTCTTGCTGTCTCCCATGGTGTTGGAGCTCAGGTCCCAGGAGATGGCGTAGCGGAGGACAGCCCAGATCTGGAGAAACTGCTTCAGGACTCACCCACACCCCCAGTGGAGATTTTCCCAGAGGACACCAAAGGTGACAGTTGGCCTGAAAGGGTAGATAAAGGGGACCCCCCCCATCATGGTCTCTCACAGACCAGATCCTCAGGTGTCTGTGTGTGTGTGTATGAGTGTTTGTGTGCACCCACAGGTTGCGTGAGGATTTATAGGAAAATTCAATGCCACCATTTTGATTTCACTGTAAGGAAAAGTCTTTTTCTAGTTTACTACTGTTTTCATGTTTTAACCAACCTGCTATGGCTACAAACCAGGATGACAATGGATCAGCCCACATTCCAGGTGAGCACATCAGGGAGGACATCCTCAACGCAATCATTCTGGAGAAAATGGTGGTTGATGACCTGTTGCCTCCCCTGCTGTTCTGGGACTCCATCTTCATCCCCACCATCATGTGTAGCAACCAACAATTCACTGCAACTTAACATGAGCAGGACAGATGGCTCAAACAGTAAGCACCACCCCCAATCCCATAGCTATGCTTTGGGATAGCTATGGGCATTCAGGGCCCAGTTAGCTTATATACAGAGTGGCAAAGTTTACCACCCTAGGTTAGTAATTCTAGTGAGATCATCCCTGGAAGTAAGAGGCCAAGACCTAATAATGCAGACTTGGCTATGCCAGTCTTCTCAGTAAGGCTGTTGTAATTTATTCCTTTGGAAAGATCAAGGGCAAAGAAGAAATAGAGGTTCTTGTCTCATCCTGTAGATGTATCAGCAGATCAAGGTGTTCCTCTAGAACCAAATGCAGAACCTGAGCCAGTTACTTCAGCAAATCCAGAACTCGATTCAGCTAATTCAGAACCTATGGAGGTCAAGGCAACTCTCAATGAGCCTCCAGAACTGGAGCATGAAATGATGCCTGGCACATCACAAGAGCCCACAGAGCCTTCACCTGTGGACACAGAGAATGGGAAAATTGAGAAGAATACCCTCTTGGATGTCCTTCAAGACTTGGTGCCTGAGCAAGTCACGCCAACAGATGCTGTGAGTTGCTATGCAGGACAGGGTGATGCCAGGCCTCCCCATGACCTTTTCTCCCAACACCGGTAAAAGCCTAACCCAGAGTCATTTTTGAGATTAAAATCTCAGGTACACAATGACCATGAACATTTTCATAACTACAAACCTCAATTCCCTTTTGGACAGAAGACAACAATATCAGTTAAAACACGGCATGGATGTGCAGTAGCAAGGCCCTCATATTTCTCTTGGGCCAGAAACTCAGGCCTTTGGTTGAGGCCTGAGATAGCTGAATTTACTCCCTTAAATGAGTACAACAAAGAGTTTAGAGTCCAAGAATTATAGGTGTGTAGGTTCAGAAGTGAGCTCTTCATAGGTTTCTGATACAGGAATGATACCCAGTGTGCAAATGGGGAGAGTGGGGAGACAGGAGAGGCACAATGACCTGTCCATTATCACACACCTGGTAGGAAGGTTTGATTGGGTGTGAAGCCAGCTCTATCTCTTCAATGTTGTGGTACTGTCAGAGTTAAAGTGGCCAAGGGACAGTGGGTGAAGGATGTGAGTATGTCTGTGTCTACTTTTCCACATGGACTTGGCAAGTAGTGGGGGTACCATCGCAGTGAATCTCAGGGAGGGAGGTCGTGTCTTAGGAAAAAGGTCACATGAGGAAACCTAAAAAGATGATTTCACTGCCTACATCAAGGACCCCAGAAATTGTACAACTAGGTGTACATGTACCCATAGTCCAGAGCAACAACAGCCAACTCCTTTCTCTGGAAACCCTATAGAGACAAGCATGTTCTCTTGCTGTTTGGTAGTTTGTATTCAATCATCTCCCATGTAAGCCCAGAATGGGTCAGTCCATGCTTAAGGTGGCTCTGGATTTTCCAGAGGTCACCAAAGTTGACAGAGAGAATTCCAGGTCATGCAAGGAGACCACCTGAAGCAATCTGAACCCCACAGAAGGAACCTCACTTCATTTTCTGGCAAAGTCTTATTCCAGTTTTCTAGTGTTTCCATTTTGATCTGAACCTCCTTAATCCCCATGCAGAGTAAAAATGAGTCAGCATCCATCCTGGATAAGAACTGCACTGAGGACATCCCAGAAGCAGCCATTCCAGAGATATTGGAGGAGCAACAGCTGCCTTCCCTGCCGTTTGGAGACTTGCTCTTTGTGCCCAATGGATTGCAAGGCACCTATGGAAGAGTAAATATGATCCAGCAGGCACTGCAAATCCTGTTTTCATGGTGAGCACCACCTCAATACCCATAAGGCTCTCCACCTCCTGGTTGGGATTTGGCAGTGCCTTTCCCTGCTCTAAGTTTTAAACTGCAGACTGAGCTGTTCACAGAAACACCCTTAGAAGGTGTGGCCAGATGGAGGTAGGAGGAGCCATAGAGGTACTTGTCCCAGCCTGAGAATGGAGGGTAGGCATCCCCATGCTTTGCCCTCATTTTCATGTCCACATTGGCCCTTGGAGAAGCTCTTTGCCTTGGTTCTCACTTTTCTGGACCTGGGCAAAAACTTGTGGCAATTTGCAAATAAGGTTCACTGTTCCATGAGTCCATCCCTGATGTGGCTGTAGCAGACCAGGATGCCCTGTGGTTACTGAAGATCCCAAACACAGTGAGATCCTGGGAAGATTCTTGGTGAGTTTCTTTAAACAAATATAGGAGTCTCCTACTGTGTGGTAGCAGGATTCCTGGTACTGTACATAAATCCATAAGAGAACAGGAAAATCCCTGATGTCTTGTGTACCATTCCCATGTCACATCAGTCAGTAATGTGGTGTGTTCTAGCAGGTTCAGTGGATGTAACACATTCTTGGATTCTTTTAGGTATGACTCCAACAGAAATCACAGAACTCAGGAGCAACTCAAAAGGTGAGCAGATGTTACTTAAAGTGGGTGGGCACCAGTCTCAAGAAATTAGACATTTGGAGGTTTTCTGGGTAGGATGGGCAATCCCTTGGTAACAAAACTCTTTTGATTTCAAAAGAAGGCTGAGGTCTAGGGCTTGTCCAGAAGGAGAAGGAAGCCAAAGACCTGCAGGTAGTGTCCTGGGCAAATAAGGAGATGGGCTACTATGACTGCAGGCCCCTGTGATAATTTGTCATCCCCAATACAGAGCCTACTCCCTGTTGCTCCTCAAGCCAACAGAGAAGGTGTGAAGGAATTGTTTCTCATTGAAATCACCTGGTGCCCATAGTCCCAATGAGTTCTCAGAAGGCCTGCTGTGCCTATGAGTTGAAAATTGTCATGGTTGACATCCCACAAGGTGCTCATGGAGATGAGGCAGCAGGAACCAAAATGTGAGGGCTTCCAGCGCCCTGATTGCCTGGAAGGAGGATGTACCCTCGTGGATTTGAAATTCTGGTGAAAGATGTTCTCCGAGACACATAGAACAGCATGGCGAGTCCCTATATAATAAAGTCGTACTCAAACCATTTAGCTTGGGCTTCCTCCCATGGAAGTTACCTGCATCTCCTGCCTGTTTACATTGCCTGCCACTGCCTGGACAGACAACAGGCCTCTTCTAGATTGTGATGATCTCTGGATAGACAGGGGAAAGCACAGGAACCTAGCACCCAAATGTCTACTGTGGCAGGGCAGGGAAAGGAAGGTCAGGCCTTTGATTCTCCTTCTCATCCATCTGCCTCCAGGGCTGTCTACTCAATCCTATGACCTGGCTAGATGTGTACCCAGAGGACTTCTGCCAGCCCCTTCACAATGCCTGCCTAAGGCTTCTTATAATGTACCTTCAGCCAACCATGCCTTGAGTAGACAGAAAGTGCTGTGTCCAGTTTCTCCTGGGTCCTGGAGACCAATAAGGCAGAAACTGAGGGTGAGAAGCCTGGGGCAGAAACAGAGCACTTGAAGAGAGATTGGGTCCTGGTCTCAGCATGTGGACATACAAGTCTGTCACTGATCCAGGAGCAAGGGGTACCTATGATCCACAGCACTTGGACCTGCAGCTGTAAAGGCATGATGTCATGGGTTCAGGAATAGCCTTCTCAGACAGACATGATTCTGCTGTTTCTGGTGGCCCTCACCTGCAAAGACAGCAAAGTCACCCCTTAGGCACAGGGGTGAGTTCTCAGTAGTTCCATTGTTGGATTAGAGGAATCTCAGAACCATGGCATAGACATGTCATAGAGATGGCTCCAAGAGGTAAAGGTGCTACAGTCCATGTGGGTGACCCTGACCACTCCTTTTCCTCTCTCACACCAGAACTGAAGCTCTTTATACTTCCAAAATATTCTGTACCATGAGCATGAAGTCCACCTATCAGTTCCTGCTGAAGAAGCAGATATTCAAAAAGCAAACAATTATCAAGAATAGTGCCAGCACAAACCTCCCTTGGAATAAGAAGAAAAGAGTCACTTGTCTCTAAGGAGGTTTCACCAGGATCTTGTTGGCTGGGATCCAGGCCCATCTATAGTAGATTTACCCTGGCCTGCAGGTATTGCTTCAACTCATTTCCCTGGACATTCAAAGTTCACTCAAAGGTCCAAAGTTTTGTCCCTGGAATGTATATGTCCAAATTTATTCCTAATATTGTTTATATAATTTATCTGCTCATATTCTTTGCCAATGATACTTTGCAAAGATTCACTAAGTTAGTTTGAAATTGCCAACTACATGGTTACTGTCAAATTTTACTTATCATTTTTATTGTCCATTTATGCAGACTCAGTCCCCCCTCCTTCCCTCACTGTTTGTCTGTGTGTCTCTATTTCATGATTAGTTATGACTATTCTATATTCCTAATAAGCTGTTTTATTTTATTCATTTGTGTGGAGTGTTACTTTTTCTCATAGAAATATTCCTACTATTGTGTCCTTTGTTTACCTATTAAATATTCCCCCCTTTCAATATTTCCAATCCTCTTGTTTAGTTTATTTCTCACAAAGTCAACAAAGACCTGATTTTATTATCATTTAGCAAATACAAAAAGGAGTTTTATGAATAATTGTACTTTATTTTTGTAGGCAACATTAGTGTCCATTCATTTTGTCTGTTGACTGGAAATTATTTGTTGAACATGTATGTTTTATGTCATTTTATCTTGCTCTGTGTGTATCTGAAACCAAGAATTGGGGATGCTGAGTAATACTGCAATTTTATATTTGCATTGTAAGAACCTCCACAATGGCTACATCACTTTACATAACCCTCACCAGTGCTCTTGTGTTCAAGTGTTTCCAAATTCTGGTACTTGCTATTTTCTGTTGTTTTTTTTTTTTTTTGGCAAGTGAAATGGAAGAGTTTATTTAGATAGAAAACTGTAAAGTGGGAGAGTTTACATAAAAGTGTAAAGCAGGAGTGTAAAATCCCCAAAGGTGAGTGGGGGCTCCCAAGAGAGGGTGCCCCATTTTTTTGATGGAGGCAATTTAGGTTGGTATGACATGATATCGCATGGTGTGTTTGATTTTCATCATCTTAATAATGGATGATATTGCACATCTTTCATGAGCTTATTGGTCATTTGCATTTTTTTAAAGAAATGTAGGTTCTATTCTTTTGTTCATTTTTAAATCTGTTGATATTTGACAGTTCAGGAAATCAATGTCTGGTTACATGCTGACAGACTACAATCAAACAGAAACTTCAGTGAATAGAAATCAGCTTTCAAAAAAGTCTTCAGAAGAGTTATTATAGAGAGATGAAGAGGGCAGAGAGGTCATAGACTCCAGAACTCTGAGCACTCACTATATGAAACAAAATTTCAGATTTGTGGTAGCAAAGGTCAGATAACCTGGCTTCTTAACCAAGTAAGACACTGGCAATTCATGTGCAAACTACTGTACAGCCTTTAAATTACCTTTTTATAGAATATAACAGCCCCAGAAGTCTGAGTGCAGCAACTGCCAGCTGTCATGTTGGTACACAAGGAGTGTTTTCTCCTTTTTTAATTTGGATTTCTTTATTCCTCTCTCTGAAGAGCAAAAATCCAATAATCCAATATAGAAAATTGCAGAATAAGTTCTTAAAGCACCTAAGTTGTCCTGTACCCACAAAAATTCATGGACACAGATCCTCTGACTGTCGTGTGTCAGTGACTGGGGATGCTGACTACAGACCCCACCCAAGAGAAACTACAATACTTTCAGGTGAGTGCACCACACCACCTTGTCTGGAGAAAACTTCATTGTCCAGTGCAGCTTGCAGGAAAATGGCATGCGACATGGTCAAAGCTGTTGGCCTAATAAAATGAGGGAAAATTCTAGCTCCATCAGCTGAGGGAGGGGCAGCCCATCCATAACTTTCTCAATAACGTGCCTATCTGATCCAGTCTGTGTGGGAGAATGGTGGCATAGCCTCATCTTAGGGAAAATAATACATCCTACTACTTTTCAGAAAGTCATCATGAGTTCACACTAACAGGCTTTGCAGAAAAGAGCTTTTGACCAAGCAGCTCAATTCCAGATCCCAAACTTGATCTCTGGTTGGGAAGAGTCACTACTGTGCACATACCGTCTTCTTGCTGGGTCACCTAGGAGAACCCACTCACACAAATAATCTGACCCTGGCTGTCCATCCCCCAGGATGAGCCTGGTCAAAATCACCTGAGTGGATCCCACCAAACCTATCCAGTAGAGTGGACACTGACAATAGACAAACATTCCAGCATATAAACCCTAAGAAAGAACAGTGCCCAGTTAGAAATCAGAGGGCAGCCCCCTGTGAAGTCATTGAACTCAGAGGAAACCTGTCCTCTCTGTAACAAGGAAGAAAATTGAACATTAAGTATATATTTTAATTTTTTTGTTACTTATCTCCTTTTTCTATTCTGTTGAAATTTCAATTTGCCTAGCAATCACTTCTTCCACTTTTGTCTCCCTTGACTTTTTTCCCTTCTTTTTTTCTTCAGTCCCTCTCTTTATGTTCTTGTCTAGCCCTCCTTTTTTGCTCCACTGTCCCTATCTCCTCCACACTAACCACTGACTGAGTAGTCTATCATACCAACAGTACATATTACTCTCATCTTTCCTCTCCCTCTGATATTCCTGAAGATATCATAGTCCCTCATAATTATTGAACAACGTGTTTACAGACATTAGGGTGATATGCCCGCACCTCATATCTCTTCTCCCCCTTCCTGCCTCCCTCTTCCCTGTCCTCTTCTTTCCCCTTATTTTATTTACCTAAGTGTCAACTTCCATGCTAACAACTGTTTTCTACCAAGTGCTTGTTCTTTATCAATGATATTACCAAAGATACTATAAAAGTAACAGGTTCAGCATTGAGTCCATGAATTTGTTATTTTTAATTTATATCTCCAGATCATTGAATAGAAAGGGAACGGTAATCTAAAGAACCACAAAGCTAGCCAGAGCATGGAAATTAATACAAAGAAAAGATGATAGGAAATTAAAACCCCCAGCCAGCTAATCAACAACACATGTGCCAAACTCAAAATGGAAGTATGGGAAATAAAAGAAGGCAGAGGACTATGACTCCTCAAAAGGGTAACAATCACAAAGTAGAGCTTTTGATGGACAATGAAGGGGATGAATCCTCAGTTGCTGAGATTAGAAAAATGAAGATAAGAATATTTAACAAGCTTAAGGAGGAGCATAATAAAGAAGACATAAAAATCAACCCAGTGGATCTCAGCAGAACACATAAAAAAACTGACCAGACACAGAAACACTTAAATGAACTCAAAGCAGATTTCAACAAACACTTAAATGAAATGAAGGAAATTAAAAAAGACAGATAAGTGAAAAAAAGAAGATGCACCCAAGATGTGAAACAGGAGCTTAACAAAAGTATGCAAGTTTCAAAAAAAAAGAATGAAAAAGAAATCCTGGAAACAAAAAGCTCCTGAAGTCAAATAAAAATGCAATAGAAAGTCACACCAGCATACAGGAACAAAGGGAAGCTAGAATTTAAGTGATCAAAGACAAAATAAATATTAAAAACAGAAGAATATTTATAGAAAAGACTGCAGATCTGTGAACAGAATATGTAAAGTCTATGTGACTCAGTCAAAAGACCAAACCCGGGAATCATGGGCACTGAAGAAGGAAAAGACATTCATGCCAAAGGCATAGGAAAAATACTCAACACAATAATTGCAGGAATCTTCACAAATCTCAACAAAGAGATGCCTCTCCAAGTACAGGAATCTCTTGGACACCAAGTAGACATGAACAAAACAGAACCCCCTCCTCAGTACATCACAGTTAAAATAATTAGCACAGAACACAAGTACAGAATGTTGAAGGATGTACAAGAAGATAATCAAATAATACATAATGGTAAACACATCAAAATAATAGTAGGTTTTTCCCCAGAAACTTTAAAAGCAAGAAGGTATGTCAGGAGGTGTTTTGAGCACTGACAGAAAACTTTCAGTACTAGGACATTCTACCCAGCAAAGCTACCTATCATTCAGGACTGGAACTTTGGCTTAAGTGGTAGAGAACCTGCTTTGCAAGCATGAAGCCCTGAATTCAAATACTGATTGCACCGAAACAAAAGAAAATATTCAAAACTATCATTCAAAATTGAAGGAGGAATAAAAGACTTCCAAGATAAACAGAAACTAAACATTTGACCAATAAACTGGTACTATGAAAGATTCTGAAAGGAATCCTACACACAGAAGATGAAAATAAACATAGTCTTGAATGGATGGGAATTATTAAATCTCAAGATTCAATAGACTGGTAATTAGAGAGTCAGATAGAATTTGTTGTACACACACAAACCCTTATACAAAAAAATGACTACATGGTAGGAATCACCACGTAACTCTCAATATTAACAGTGAATGTAAACAGCTTCAACTCTACCCCCAAATGGCATTGATTAAAAAAGAAGACCCAACCATTCATTTTTTACATCAAATCATTGTTACAAACATAAATATTGCCTTAGCATGAAAGGTTGTTCAAATATTTAGCAAACTAATAGCCTCTTTTTTTTTTTTCATTTTTCTTTTATTATTCATATGTGCATACAAGGCTGCTAATAGCCTCTGAGAACAGGCAAAACATTGCAGGAGTAACCATAATTGGTAGACATCAAACATAAATTAGTCAGAAGAGACAAAGATAGCCACTTTATTCTAATAAAAGGAAGAATATATCAAAAGGAAATTACAATTGATAACTTTGATGCACCCAATATCGGTGAACCTAACTTCATTATGCATAAACTACTGGACTTAAAAAAAGAGATTGACCCCATGAATGTGATAGTGGGGTATTTTAATGCTGTTCTATCAACAATATAGGTCATCCAGACCAAAAAAAAAATCAGTGAAGAAACTTTAGAATTGAATGTCATCATAAGGCAAATGGACATGACAGATGTCTAAGAAGTTTTCCTTTCTGCAATAGCACAATTAGTCTAAGCAGCACAGGGAACTTTCTCCAAAAGAGATCATATTTTAGGTCACAAAGCATGTCTTCACAAATAGAAAACTGTCTGACTACAAACCAATAAAAGTAGATATCAACCACAAAAGAAACAGCAGGAAACACTAAAACACCTGGAGACTGAATAAACATTGCTCCATGATCAGGGGTCATTGATAAAATAAGGGAGGAAGTAAAAAAGTTCCTGGCATTTAATGAAAATGAAATCACAACCTAAACAATGTATGCCTGTAAGTAAATGTAAAAAAAAAGAAAAGAAAATTAAAAAAAGAAAATACAACCTACCAAATCCCATGGGACAACAGAAAGGCAGTGCTAAGGGGAAAGTTTGTAGCCAAGAATGCATACTTGCCATTCTCTTTGTGTCCTCACTCAGCCAGGCAGCAGACATGCATGGAACCCCACATACAACCCCTGCCTTTCTGTTGTTGACCTTCTAGTGCTCAGGAAGGACAGACAGGGCTGCGGGACACAGTGGTCAGATCTCAGGGCCTGACCTAAGAAGATGGAAGGCAGAAGTATGTCCAAACCTCAGGTGGAAGAGGATCTGCAGTTTAGGAGACAACAAGGATGCCAAGGTAATGGTCTAGGGTTGAGGAATGAGGTCATGAACTGTCTAGGGTAGGGTGGCACTGGGAGAACCTTGACTTTCTCTTGGAGAAGATAGATTTCCCAGAAGTTGACTTTTGCCTTATTGGTGCAGCATGGGCTGATACCCAAGATGGAGGGAGGCTGCTTAAGAAGATGTTACCACAATGAAGTTTGGTATTGAGGACACACAAGCAGACCAGTGACAATGGAGGCGAAATGGTGGGACAAAAGCGCATAAGTGAGGAATGAAGAGAGAAGCCTTGTTTCATGGTGAGAGGGTACCCACAACCCAATGAAAGAGACAATAGCTTCCTGTGTAGAAAAACATATACTTCAGAAAGACTCAGGAGCTGGACATCAGAGACTCACAAATATAATCCTAGCTACTTGGGAGGCTGAGACAGGGAGCATCAAGGCTCAAGTCCGGACTGGGAGAGACCCCACCTCCAAAATAATCAGATTTTCAAAAAATGGAGAACAGGACAATGAACAGGTCCTGTCTGGGTGGGTTGGTACTAATAGGAGATGGAAGGGTAGGAAAAGGGTGTAGGAGGATGATATGGTGCAAATAACTGTGTATGTAAGTGGAAAAATGAGAAGATTGAAACTATTTCAGGATTGGGGGGATAAAGATAAATATGTAGAGGGTTAATTCAAATATGATATATTTGATACACTGTAAGAAAATTTTTAAATGCCATAATGGACCCCAGCTCAATAAAAAAATAAATAGGGAAAAATAAAGAATAAATAGGGAAAAATGGACTGGAGTTGAAGCTGAAGTGGTAGAGCATCTTCCTTGCAAGTGCAAAGTGCTAAGTTCAAACTCCAGTCAAACCAAAAAAAAAAAAAAGAGAGAGAGAGGAAGGAAGGAAGGGTCTAGGAATCCAGCTTACTGGTAATGCATTTGTCTAGCATGCATAATGTACTGTGTTCAAACCATAGAATAGAAAAAAATCACAAAAATGAGGGTTGTGTAATCTGACACGTCACATGTAAAACTTCATTCAAGTGACACAAAAATCACACACCGTATGGAGAAGGACAAAATCTAGAGCAGCACAGGCTCATAGAGCAGTCTTGTGGAGAGACCTTGGGGGAAGTACCAAGTCTCTTGTGTCCATGTCTTCATCCACAGAGGAGGGTTCATGGCATTCCCTGGTGCAGGCCACGTCCATATGTTTCCATGAGCATACAGGGCGTCCACTCACCCAGTGTGACTGACCGCTGTAGTTCTCACCTCTTCCCCACAGGCATAGCCCTGTGACCTTGTGGGGGTCATGGCCTCTTCTTCCAGTACTCTATCCTTTCTCATAGTGCAGCTAAGATTCCATCAAGGTCCAATTGAGAGTAAGGGAGCCTCCCCTATGTGAAGCCTCAGCCCTCCCTAGGACCAGAGAGAGAAGTCCTCTTGTAGATCACATACTTCATCCAATGAGTGTGGACAGTTCCATGGCAGGGCCTTGGGTGTACACAGCACTGCATAATCAGCTATTCCCATGGTGTGGTCCAGGGCTTGCATGGCACTGAATAATCTAATGGAACACAGAACTGCACTGGATATTTGAGGGCCCAAGTTCAACTATACCTGTTGTCTGTGCTCTGCTTTCTTTCCAAGGAGCTGAGCACCCCTGTCTAGTCATTAAGCTAGGCAATCATCAGTGACACCCACCATCCCTGAAAGTTATATTATAAACCCTCATGCAGCTTCTTAAACCGTTCTGGTATGAGGGCAGAACTGGAGGGACCACAGTCTTGCAGAAGAGGAAGACTGAGGCCTGGAGGCAGGGTAAGAATTAGAGGTGACAACATCCACAGAAGCATGAGTCCAGCAAGGGGTTGAGGGAAGAGTCCAGGCCAAGTACATGACAGGAAATAAGAGCCCTTTGGAAAGCCTTGCTGGGTGTCTTCACCCCAACTCAGCAGGCCTGGGGCAACACTTGTTCTTTTCCATTCTTCATGTCTTGGACCTTAGTAGAGCAGCATTCAGGTGAGATAGTCTGGAGTCTAAAAACACTGCTACAATTTGAAGTCCTAACCATCCAAGGCAGCCATGAAGGCAGGAAGCTCCATTTTGGTCACCATATGAAAATAACCATTAAGGAGGGGGATGGTGGGGAGCTTCAGTGAGTGGATATCAGAATCAAATGATCAGACATAGTAACTAAGAGAGTGCTTGATGAAGACAGACACTGATGAAATTCAACAATACATGCACTCATGGCCTAAACAATTACAAGGCCCTGAGTTCAAACCCCAGTGTCACAAAAATAAATAAAATCAGTAAAGCCAAAATCACATTTCTTGAAAACAAAGTGAATTCATAAAACCAGGAGCTCATGACTCATGCGTGTAATTCTAGTGACTCAGAAGGTAGAAATCAGGAGGATCATGGTTCAAAGCCAGCTCTGGGAAAATAGTTCTTGAGACCCTATCATGACAAATACCCAGCACAAAACATGGCTCATGGAGTGGGTCAAGTGGTAGAGCACCTGATCAGCAAGTGTGAGGCCCTGAGTTCAAACCCCAGTACTGCCAAAACAAAGTGAATTCATAAATCTCTATAGACTCACCAAGGAAAATATGCAGATTATCAATATCAGATATAACTGAAAGAATATCACTGCAGAAGTAACAGTTGTTAAAAGAATCATAAGGGGATGCAAGTCATTTTTGTCCAAAAATTCAACAACAGATAAAATGAACATTTCTTCAAACATACAACCTACTAAAGCTCACTGAAGACCAACTGGATTGTATGAACAACCTGTATCTGTTAAACAAACTATAGTCAAGGACCTTCTGACAAGAAAACTCAAGGCACACATACATTTATTGGCAAATTATACCCATTACCTAATGAAGAAATATCAGTTGTACATAAAATATTCCAGAACATAGAAATGACAAGAGCATTTTTCAACACATTTACTCAGGATTATCAGAATTCATTTGGACAAAATTACCAGATGCCCCAAACAGACAGAGCATTACAAGAAAAGGAAGAGATAAGTACTTCTTGTAGCACAGATGAAGGGGTGCACAACAAATATTAGAAAGTTGATCCTACATATATATCAATTGAATAATCAGATATAAACAGGGTTAATCTGAGAATTCAATACCACTTTAACATTCAAAATACATTAGTGTGTATGTATTTCCATATCAAAAGATGTTACAAAGGACTGGCAGAGTGGCTTAAGTGGTAGAATGCCTGAGGTCCCGAGTTCAAACCCCTGTACTGAAAAAAAATGCAAAACAAAAAGATTTCAGAAGTCATAATAGATGTATGACTATGTTAAACCCAATGCAAATTCCAAGCAGAGTGAAAATTTCCCATGAATCAGGAATACAAAAGAATTTCTTTATCAAATGTGTTTTTCTATTTTATTTAATCAGGGGCAGGAATCTTTTGATCACAGCACTTAGAAAGTCTTGAGGGCTCCAGACACATTGAATGAAACTCAATTTGGGTCCCACCCACCAAACCGTGCAGCTCCAAGTCACATGACAACTGCACAGCAAAGCTTCTGAGCACAGGCACATGCCACAGCTCCCACAGGACACTAATCCGTCCAAGCTCTGGAAACAGAATTTCATCCTGAAAGTGGCTCAGTTGATGTGGAAGAGTTGAGAAATCACGATGAACCTGGGGTACACAGGAGCCAGTGATGCCCCAACAATGAACCATCCTGGGCTTGGGACAAGTCCTGCAGCCAGTCACACAAGAGAGGGAACTACATGGATTCCCATTCCTCTTGTCCTCAATGCAGTGACTAAGGCTGGAAACATCCTGTCCACAGGTACAAATTTACCCAAGTACCCCAGGGTGGAGAATGGGCAGGACAACCCTTGTGACATAATAATGCTGATTAGGAGGGTCTAGGAATTTGCCTAACTGTAACTCAGAAAGTGCATATGGGCATATTTAGATAAGCAATGATCCACAAACTCCTGCCATCCACTCTTTTGGCTTTCAGCAATCTCTCCTAAGAATTGGTGTGAGGATGGCCCTCTTTATGCATGGTCCTTTGTACATGGATTCAATCAACTTAGAACAGAAAATATTAAAATGGGCCAGGTGCAATTGTTCACGCCCGGAACTCCAGCTACTTGAAAGGCAGAGATCAGCAGAATTGAGGATCAATGCCAGCCTGGGCAAAATGTTAGCAAGTCCCCCATCACAACAAAAAGGCAGACATTAAAAAAAAAGACTCCTGCAACAAACAGACTTCTTGTCATTACTCCCGAAGCAACACAATATAAACTATGTGTACATAGTGTTTGCATGACATTAATTGCAGGATATCTAGTGATGGCTGAAAGTACATGAAAGTGGCTGGTGGAGTAGCTCAACAGGTAGAGTGCCTGCCAAACAAGCCTGAAGCCCTGAGTTCAAATCTTACCCTGCCAAAAAAACCCCACAAAGTAATGAAAGGATGTGCATAGTCTCCATGCAATTACAACCCTATTTTATATGAAGTACGCGAATACCCAAGGATGCTGGCACCCACCTGGAGCCTCAACCTCGATATCTTCAGCCATCAAGGTATGACTGCATAGATCTGAGAAATACAGCAGGAAATGTGCTTCCTGGCATGAGCATCTGATTTCTTATTTAGTGCCATGAAATCTGACACTTCTAGAATTAAAATCTGACAATTTCCCTAGAAATAGTTCAAATGCTCACCAGAACATTCTTCATGAAGCTCCCAGTCAGGCTACAGAAGTTGAAAAAATCCTCTCACTTGAAAAAAGAAAATCTGCATGTTTCATCCATGACTCCTTACCCACTAAGGCAACCCAGTTTCCAAAATGATTATGTAAGGTGTGTTCCTAATCAAACAAAAAGAGATTTTGCCCAGCAGTTTTATTGTACCTAATTGCAGATGTTTGACACAGAGCTGGGCCTCAGGATTTCCCAAGGCTTTTCTTGATGAAGTTACCCACCAGCTGCTGTGGTCTCTGTTGGTACTCAGCCAGCACCTCGTGTGGGCTGCTGATCTGGTTCCCCTGCAGTTGGTCCAGGAGGGTGGCACACACCATGGCTTCTGTGAACAAAAAAGACCACATCAAGACTAAGTGTAAAATGTCTGTCTTAGTCCACTGAGAAGGAAGAGAGAGCCAGGAAGCTCTCAGAATAGGCCTGTATTACCTCTCAGAAAACCAGTTGTGTTCAGAGTAACAGCAGGGGATAGTTGATGGGTAGTGCAAAACAGGAACAGCACTGGATCCAGGAACTCCAGGAGCTTCACTCACTCCCACACCAACTTGCCCTATCTATTCACCTCTTGCTTTTCCTTCAAAAAGAAATTTCCAAGCAAGCTGAGCACTATGCCTCATGCCTTTAGACCAGGGTGCTCAGAAGGTGGGGATTGGGGGGGATCAAAATTTGAGGGTCCCACAGGCTGGGCAGGAAAAAAAAGCTGAGAATCTATCTGAAAAAACACTAATGTAAAAAGTACCTGAAAAAAACACTGAAAACCCTAAAGTAAAAAGTTACAGAGCATGTGCCTCACAAATGAGCAAAAATTCCAGTTTACCAAAAAGAAAAGGAAAGAAGGAAGAAAAGGAGGGAGGGAAGAGGGGGTAGAAAAGAAGGAAGGAAGGAAGGAGAGAGGAAGAAAGAACAGAAGGGAAGGGAAAAGAGAAGAGAAAGAAAGAAAGAAAAGAGGGAGGGAGGGAAGAAAGAAAGAAAGAAAGAAAGAAAGAAAGAAAGAAAGAAAGAAAGAAAGAAAGGAAGGAAGGAAGGAAGGAAGGAAGGAAGGAAGGAAGGAAAGAAGGGAGGGAGGGAGGAGAAAGAAACAAACAGAAAGGAAGAAAGAGAAAGAAGAAAGAAAGAAAGGTAGAAAGAAAAAGAAAGAAAGAGAAAAGAAAAGAAAGAAATCCCACGGACAGTTCCAACTGCCTTGAAGAGCACATGTTGGCTGAGGTGACTAGGTGCAGGGAATTCTGGGAAGTTTGAGCTGGAATTAAAAAGTGGTTTGGACCAAGGCATGAATTAGTCACAATTGGAAGACCAAATAGTGTGGGTATCTCATTGGCCAATGATCCAAGCTCTGAACTGGATCTCTCTCTCTCTCTCTCTCTCTCTCTCTCTCTCTCTCTCTCTCTCTCTCTCTCTCCATTCCTCCTCCCTCCCTCCTTCCCTGCTTTTCTTCCTCCCTCACTCTCTCCCTTCCTTCCTTCTTCATTCCTCCTCTATCCCCTCCCTAATTATCTCCCTTCCTTCCTTTCCCTTCCCACCTTTCCCTTCCTTCCCTCCTTTCCCCTCCTTCATCCTTTCCTTCCTTCTTTCCTTCTTTTCTAACCACCTTCCCTCCTTCCCTCCCTCCTTCCCTTCCTTTCTTCCTTGCAGGGACAGTAAGGTTACTACATAATGTCATATGACAATAAAAGCACATTGTACACTAGGGCACAGGGATGACACCTTGGTTAGAAACTGAGTTGTAATGCATGATAGATAAAAGGCAGACACCAGCACAAGTATTGCGGTGCTCTAGGAAGAGGAACAATGGCAGTACTCCAGGAAGGGCCAGAAGTGCAGAAATGAAGGAGGAATGGTGCCCAGGCTATCAAATGTCCCTTTACCTCAGAGGCCACATGTACTGCACAAGGCAGCAAAGACTGAAGATTCCATCTCAATGTTTCTGATGTCTGCCTCTTGAGCAGATCACAGATAGGCCTGCTTGTCCTTTGCTGTGTAGGAGAAGAGGGCACCATCCAGACAGCCTTGCCCTGCAGCACAGACACATGAGATCCACCTGCATGCTGTCAGCTCCTACTGCATTCTGGAACCACAGTGACCCTAGGACAAGAGACAGGGGAGGCCCACACAAGCCCTACCTGCTCTCACAAGTACACAGCTGCTCATTAAAACCTCCATGGAAATGTGAGACTGGGTCCACAGCCCCTGTGAGGTCATAGCACTTCAGACAGCAGCCCAGCATTAGCAAGCGAGCTAGGGACAGGCTATGGCTTTCCCTGAGGAGAGATGCCCTGCCATTATCTCACCTTCATAGAAGTCCAAGGTACACATGGTGTTTCCCATGACAGTGTAAACTTACTCAGGTATGCAGAGCACCGCAGCAACTCCTGCACCAGCTGCTCATCCAGGTCTGTACTCCAAAGCACTCACTTCCCCAGGACAAACTGCTCAAACTCCACCTTGAAGCAGGAGCCCACTGCCTGCTAGGAGATGACCACTGAGCCAGGCTCCAGACCTGAAGAAAAAGAAGAGACATCACAGTTGAGGAGGGAGGATGGAAAGCACACAACAAAGCATGGGCAGAAAGTAATGCAATCCATCACCACATCCAAATACTAAAGCATCCAGTCCTTTGATAAAGTCAGTCATCCTTTTTCACATGAGAAGCTCACCTGACTGAATTCACACATAACACTGTGGACAAACAAGTGAAAGTGCAAAGAGCACTGATAGTGCCAGAAGCCTCCACATCCTGTATCAAAGGATACAGTCTTCCATCCTTTCCTGTGATTCCCCATTGATGGCAATCCATCATATAGGGCATCATGATTGTTGTGGAATTGTAACCATGCACTCAAATTTTGTATCAGTCCCTCAGAAGATTTGGCACTTAAATCAAGTGCCTTTACTAAGTTAGGAAAATTAAATTATGGAATTTCCCCAGTTCCACAAGAGGTCAGATCCAGACATGAGGAACAATTGTATATAAGCCTGGCAGTCACCATCAACATCTGAGCCAAACTTGCCACACAGTGGATACAAGCTCCTTCCAATGAACCCAATCTCATTCCATTCTTTGTCCTCAAGAATGGATTAATCCACTTATTGAGATTAATGGGATAATGATATATCTCAGGAGTGGCCAGATTGTACAAGCAAGTTTGGCTAGGTCTAAGACTCTGTCTCTCACCATCATAATGTCTTACACTATCTACAAGATGGCTTCACCAAATGATTCCTTTCAACATAGGATCATAACCATGTGGCCAATAAATTTCTTTTCTTTATAATTTACCTTGTCTCTGGTATGTGATTATCCACACACATAATTTGACAAATTTCAGCAGTTTGCTTTCTCATTAAATCCTATTCTTTCTTTGCCCTCTTTATTCAAAACACCCACAGACACACATGTGCTTGGAACTGGGAACTTTAGAGCTCATTTAAGGACCTTTTTGTTGTCTATGTATCCCACCTGTCCTCCCCCTTTCGTTTGGTTCTGGGTTTCTCATGAGATGATTCAAATATTTGCAGGAATAAGGAGTGGTGGCAGTGAGTGAAGGAGAGGAGAGGCTGAGGAGAAGGAGGAATGGAAAAGGATAAACAGGAAGTCAAGCAAATACAAAGGCACAGTGTGCAGCCCAGATGAATGCACTTGTGCCTGCACAAGGCCTGGCAACTGTCTGCTGCTCATTTTTGGAGATCCAACTGGGAGGATGTGGTGAACAAAATGTAACCATACAAGCTTCTTTTCCCATCTCCTGTTAAGAATCTCTCCTTGACAATAGGAAAAGGGGAACAGGCACTAGAGAAAAGGTTAGATCAAAAAGAATTAACCTAGAAGGTAACACCCACGCACAGGAAATCAATGTGAGTCAATGCCCTGTATAGCTATCCTTATCTCAACCAGCAAAAACCCTTGTTCCTTCCTATTATTGCTCATACTCTCTCTACAACAAAATTAGAAATAAGGGCAAAATAGTTTCTGCTGGGTATTGAGGGGGGGAGAGGGAGGGGGCAGAGTGGGTGGTAAGGGAGGGGGTGGGGGCAGGGGGGAGAAATGAACCAAGCCTTGTATGCACATATGAATAATAAAAGAAAAATGAAAAAAATAAAAAATAAAAAATAAAATAAAATGTATTAAACCAGCAAAAAAAAAAGAATCTCTCCTTGAACAAAGTCAAGGTAGCACACCCTTTGTACCCAATCCCACTCCATGCTGGAGTTGCTACAAGCAGCTCTGGCCCCTCATCCACTCACAGAACAAGAGCCACCTCTACAGCCCTTACCTATCCCACCAGAAGTGGCAATGCAGATGATGGTGATGTTGGAGCACCTGGCATGGTACAGCAGCTTGATGCGTTCATGTAACATGATGGTGATGGAAGGAATACCTATATCATGCTGGAATCAAGAGAGAGATGCCAATAGCTAGCCTACAGTTGTACATTTGCCAACACGGAAGTGCCTTCAGAGCTAGACAATGTGTCACACATCTGTAATCCCAGCACTACAGAAGCAGAAGCAGGATTGTGAATTCAAAGCCACTGTGGGCTACAAAGTGAGACCCTTTCTCACAAAGACACACACACACACACAAACACAAAAGAAACACAAACCAAAAACCAAAACCAACCAGAAGAAGCCCCTCCTTATCAGCGGGTTGGTTCTGTGCAGCATTAGCCTCCCACTGTGAACAGAAAGGGTCAGGACATTATCATGGGATATATTGAGAGACAGGACAAGAATGAGTTGGTGAGGGAGGTCACATTCACATAACTTTCAATACACTGTGTTGGTGTAATTATTCTATTTATTATTACTTTTGTTGTTCACCTCTTGCTGTGCCTAGTTTATACATTAATATGTATCAAGGATGCTGGCTGCAGGTGGCTCATGCGTGTAATCCTAGCAACCCAGGAGGCAAGAGATCATAAGAATCACAGTTTGAAGCCAGCTTGAGCAAATAGTTCATGAGACCCTATCTTGAAAAAATCCATCATGAAAAAGGACTGGTAGGATGGCTCAAGATGTAGGCCCTAGTTCAAACCCCAGTACCAAAAAATATATATATCAAGGGCAAGAATGAATATAGAAGTGTTGAAACCACCATAAGAAGGAGACTAAGGAAGAAAGAAGAAAGATAGAGGGGGTGAGCCAATTCAGGTTAAAATGCAAATATACATGGAAATGTCACAAGGAAACTCCCTGTGTTAGCTATCTTAAACAAACAAAATGTCATTTTTTTCTTTTACAAAATCAAAGAACAAGAGGGTTGAACAGGTCCTGTTTGGGGCTTGGTTCCAGTGGGAGGGGGAGGAGGTGGGGAAAGGGTGAAGAGGGTGAATATGGTGCAGATACTATGAACACGTGGGAAAATGAAAAAATGAGAACTGTTGAAATTATTCCAGAAATGGAAGGGGATAAAGGAGAATGATGGAGGGGGTGAATTCAACTATGATACATTTGATATATTGTAAGAACGTCAATAAACACCACAATGTACTCCCAGCACAATTAAAAAAAGGAAGTTCATATAAACAGTATTGGTGAAAATAAGAAAAAAGAATTTGCCAGTGTCCTAGACACAGGAAATACTTCAGTAGACTAGAAGTAAATGATGTCATGGCTCCCAGCTACATGCTAGATGATGGAGACTGTGAGCTGTGTCAGCTGACCAGAGAGGTGGGGTGGAGGCCCCTGTCAACAGGAAGGTAGCCCTTGCTACCATTGTAGCTCATCATCTGTATTGCTACTGACAAAGGAAATCAAAACAGAAAAAAATGGGCTGGCAGCATGGCTCAAGTTGTAGAACTCCAGCCTAGCAAGCAGGAGATCCAGAGTTCAAACCCCAGTACTGCCAAAAAACATTGGAAACTTCTTTGGTAGACTATGAAGAGATTTCTGGGCTCACTGTAACTGCCAAGTCAAGATTAGTGCTGCAGTATGTCACTGTGTTGTGGCAGAGGGTAGTGGTCCTGTAACTACTATACCCTTGTACAGACAAGACAAACCCTTCAGTATCTCCTTCGATAAAATTCAGCTCCATAACTGCCTGACTGTCCCACATATACCCTGTGTGGACAGCTGTATGGACTAAGATTTGCATTTGCGAATTGAGGAATCCCAGGAGACTGAAACTGAGGACAAGAACTTGTGTCCTATTCACCCCAGCTGTACTTGCTGAGGGCTCACCTTGCTCCTGACCATTTACAGCAAGCAGGTGTTGTAGTACCAGGTGTCTATGTGTGCAAAGGGGCAGGTGCAGGGCTGGAAGAGCCTAGAGACCAAGGAAGAAGCAAAAACTCGCACTCATGGACAGAACTGGTCCAACTTTATACATGGCATGTGGGCAGTCATACACAGATGTTGGGGTACTCATCCCTGGATGTCCAAGTCCCAGCTCGACAGCCACATACTTGATGAAGGAGTTCATCCGAGAGTGGCTCCCAAGAACAGAGACAAACTGCAGCCAGAGAGAAGAGACGCCATGCGCACTGTTTACAGCAGAGATCTTCAAAGTCAGGTCATTAACCAGCAACATCTTTGTTATACAGAAGGTGTTAGAAATGTAAATTCTCTTGCCCTGAACAGACCGACTGTATGGGGAAGGGCACAGCCCTCTGTTCAATGAACTGTTGATATTCAGTGGCACTGTACTTTGATTCAGTATGGGCCCCACAGCGAACAATGCACCCAGCATGACAAATCCAGGGACCCAGCTCCTGCTATCTTTGAGAAAGCAATTCCAGGAACCCTAGCCACCACACCATGGGAAGGTAGTAAAGGGTTCTGAAGAGGGCATGTGTTCGAACTGAGATAGTGTGAGTTTGTCATTGTCCCTACACCTCCTCATGTGACCAGGATCCAACGGCCATCTATGAAATGGACGAGTCAGAAAAAACAGCTCTTAGAGACAATGAAATAAACAGAATAGCAACACGCATCTAGATTTCCAAGCAGATGCAAACACACTCCCTTACTCAGATTCCCTGCTCCTCTTGGATGTGGTTTATTTGTATCTCGCTCCTCTCAATAAAGCATTAGGCACTTTAGTGCCTTTATTTTATGAATTCAATCATTTATTTTTGAGATGGGGTCTCACTATGTTGCTCGCACTGGCTCCAGTGATCCTCCTGCCACAGCCTCCCAAGTAACTGGGACGACATTTCCAAACCACCTGCCTGGCTCAGGATGTTTATTTTGTGCTCTGTTTCAATTCTACACTACAGTTGGAACAGATTAGTGGGGGGCTGATAGTTTCCTATTTTACTTGCTCATTCAAATACTTCAAGAGTAACAATTTGTAAAAATTTAGCACCTCTGAGCCATCTGTGAGTAGGTTTCACTATATCATATAGGAGAATGCTAGTATAAGACAAATTCCTAGAATTTTTTTCCCAATAGAATACAGTACTTTTATTTTTATTTATTTTTATTTTATTCATATGTGCATACAATGTTTGGGTCATTTCTCCCACCTTCCCCCTGCCCCCGCCCTTGTCCCCCCCCCACTACCTCCCTTACCCCACCTTACCCCTCACTACCCAGCAGAAACTATTTTGCCCTTATCTCTAATTTTGTTGAAAAGAGAGTATAAGCAATAATAGGAAGGACCAAGGGTTTTACTAGTTGAGGTAAGGATAGCTATACAGGGAGTTGACTCGCATTGATTTCCTGTGCATGTGCGTTACCTTCTAAGTTAATTCTTCTTGAACTAACCTTTTCTCTAGTTTCTGGCCCCCTTCTCCTATTGGCCTCAGTTGCTTTAAAGTATCTGCTTTAGTTTCTCTGCGATGAGGGCAACAAATGCTATCTAGTTTTTTAGGTGTTTTACCTATCCTCATACCTACCTTGTGTGCTCTCACTTTATCATGTGATCAAAGTCCAATCCCCTTGTTGTGTTTGCCCTTGATCTAAGTCTGCATATTAGGGAGAACATACAATTTTTGGTCTTTTGGGCCAGGCTAACCTCACTCAGAATGATGTTCTCCAATTCCAACCATTTACCTGCCAATGATAACATTTTGTTCTTCATGGCTGCATAAAATTCCATTGTGTATAAATACCACATTTTCTTAATCCGTTCATTGGTGGTGGGGCATCTTTAAATTCCTAGAATTAAAGCATGGGTTTTACCTTCACATCACCAAATATAGCATGGAAATCCTGTGTACTTGTTGTGAGGCTGAAGTGGTAGAGAATGTCTTCCTTCATTGTCTCTATGTTGGATTTGAAAGCTGAATGAGGCAGTCACTGCAAAAACAAGAAAGCAGATCTATAGGCCATGGGTGCTGATTGCCGCAGTATCACCAAAATGCCCTGTGTGAGAAAGAGGTGTGAGGCAGGTGTTGTAGGAGGGACAAAAGCAGACTCTGGGAATAAGATAACCTTATATTGCCAATGTCCCACTGTCCATCTCCTTCTATTTAACTCCTCTTGCTATCTAAAGTCCCTACCCTTTGAATGTACTCAGCAAAAATTCAGTAGAGTCCAAAAAAGTACAAGGATCAGATATTCAATCATGGCATATGGTTGCTATAGGTAGGTACTGGCCAAATCAAATTAATATAAATGAAAACTTGAAGCTGGGCACTGGTGGCTCACAATTGTAATCCTAGCTACTTAGGAGGCAGCCAGCCCAGACAAATAGTTCCCAAGATTCTATCTAGAAAAAAAAAACACTAAGAAAAGGGCCGATAGAGTGTGTCAAGGCCCTGAGTTCAAATGCCAGTCCAGACAAAAAAAAAACCCAAAATATTGACTGTTAAAAGTAACTTTATATGGCTCATTGTATATGTTTCTGTGAATCTTGGTTGCTAGACTGACAACACAAAATTTTACATTTGTGATTTCAGCTTGCAAATACCAAATTGTAGAATCTTCTCAAAATTGTGTTCATGTAAATAACTAAATGAATTTTAGCTTCTGATGTAACATGAATGCCTCTGCCTGGAGGCTTCAATTGGCAAATCTTATACTAAGTAATTCAAATCTCTGCTGTCTATGCAAAAAAATTAAGCTATGTGTTCACCATAGGAAATAAGTTCAGAAAAAGAGAAAAAATCACCTCTCCTCAGAGAGCACCCAGAAATAACTTTTCCAATCTGCAGGTCTGTATTTTCTTTTTCTTGTCTTGTGGCACTACCTACCACTTCTCAGTACAATGTCCTCATCAGTGGCAAGAGAAGATAATCTCTTCATTTTGCTTTATTTTCAGATCCAATACTGGATGATTTATGGATGTCTCACATTTCATGCTCATTGGGCAGCAGACTTGTTCTACAACAGGAGTTGGCAATCTTATTTTATAAAAGTCAAGAAAGTAAGTGTGATTTTGCAGCTCACTGAATTTCTGTCACAATGATTCAGTCTGCTATTCTCTCATAAAAGCAAGATACACTACACAAAGGATGAGTACATGTGACTGCAATGAAATTCTATCTACAATAAGAGCTACCCAAGGTCTAGACAATTCCATCTCCAGACCCCAAGCTTCCTGAGACTCAAATACCAACATGGGTCCCTCGACAATGCATGTATTCTGAATCCCACAGATAGGTGTGTTCCCAAGCAAGGGAGTGCTGGGGCTGCTTGACTGCTTCATGTACAAGTGTGAGTGATACAGAGACACAGAATGACAGGTAAACTCTCAGCAGTGACCACGCATGGCACAGAGTCACACAGAGGGACTGGGCTCATTAGATCCCAGGCACAGGTGTTGTCAACCTTATCAGCGGTAGCAATCAAGCTGCCAGAGGCACAGGACACATTTATCTGCCCTGTGTTCTTGGCTTCCTGAAAAGCATACTCACCCTTCAGATTCAGAAATCATTTTAATTGGGGGAAGATTTTTTTCTAGTGACTGAATTGAGAATTGAGTGTGCTTAGTTCCATAGGGGGAGCAATGACAGGAGGGACTCCATTTTGGATGAGAGGCAGTTTAAGAACAGATATCTAAAGAGGCATGGGAAACAACAAGCTTCTGAGAGAAATAACAAGCCCCTTACCAAAGTAATAAGATGTTGGTCTACAATGTGTGTAGCTGACCCCAAGGCCAGGATGAACTGACCAGACTCTCCTGGAACATCTGGTTCCCTAAGGAGAGGGATGGTCAGATTTATGAGAAGTTGACTAAGCCCCAACCAATCACATATATAGAACACTTGGACATGAGCCAGTGAGTGTCCTATGTCGTCTCCTAGACTTCAGCCATTGTTTGACTTAGCCCTTTCACTAAGTCCCACCCATTATGGTGCTTTGTTGTCCTTTCAATAAATTTTGTGCTTGCATTACTCTTGACTCCTGGTCTAGTGTCTTCAATCATCAACTACGCCAGGACACCCATCTAGGGAACAATACTCCTGTACCATCCTTAGACTTTCCCACAATGACATTTTTATCTCTACAAGAATCTGCAATTTTGACCATAACAACACAGCCTACAGTCTGTGGAGCTCCTCTAATGACCATGATGTTTAATGTAATCATGGCCCTGTTCACCTTCAGTGGGCTATGAACACAGAACACAATGAGAAGAGCCTATGTGCATTCTTCAAAGTGACACAAGATGTAATTAATTCACCTGGCCACATATTTCCAAATAGGAAGTGTTTCTTCACCCTTGATTACATCAAGAGCAGGAGAAGGAAGTAGGGTGAGACCAAAAGACTCCAATGATTTTCAAATATGTATCTCTGACATATACCATGATGAGCTAAAAAGGATTTAAAAATAACAAGTTAGAGAAAAAAACACTTCTGTCTACACACAACTAAAGGGAATTTATAGTGTCTCATTCTGCCACTTTATTCATTTAACAAACATTCACTGGGGATCTACTATTGAAGGCATGAAAGTGGACAGGAGGCCACTCCAGGACCCCCAAGGAGAAGTGATAGACATCTGGAGGGAGGGGAGAGGAAAAAGAAAATCAGTGGACTTGAAGTCTGGAGTCTGGGAGTGAGAATCAGTGGTAGAGCATGTAGATGGAAAGAGAGAGAGGGAGAAAGAGAGAAGAAGAAGAAGAAGAAGAAGAAGAAGAAGAAGAAGAAGAAGAAGAAGAAGAAGGAGGAGGAGGAGGAGGAGGAGGAGGAGGAGGAGGAGGAGGAGGAGGAGGAGGAGGAGGAGGAGGAAGAGGAGGAGGAGGAAGAGGAGGAGGAGGAGAAGGAGAGAGACAGAAAAATAAAGAAAGATAAAAGGAGTGAGAATGAGAGAGAGAAAGAAAGGAAGGAAGAGAAACAGGTACTGGGGGGGTAAAAGGGAAGGGGGACAGATAAAAAACAGAAGAAATAAAGAGAGGGAAATGAAGAAAGAGAGAGAACAGGAGAGAGAAAGAAAGAAAGGAGAGGAAAGAAAAGAAAGGAGCATGTAGGAAATTGGTGAACATAAGCATATTTTGCTTTTCTAGCAATCCCTAGACCTAAAAGGCAAGTCATAAGAAGTTCTCACTAGATTTATGAAAATCTTCCAAGAAAGGAGAAAATCATTTAAGATTCAGAAACAAGTCAGAGTTAGATGAGTAGAGGATTTTGTTTAAGAAAAGTGGGCACACATTGCCTTGTCTTCTGAGATCATTTGTTCTAAAGTTTAAGGACAAAGACCCCAGTAACCAAAGCTAAAGGTCTTTGACCGTCTGAACCATGAGACCTCCAGCCCTTAATCCTTCAGCTTCTGGCATGAGAATCACATGTGTTAACATTTGGAAAGTTCTTAGAAAAATGAATGGTTCAAAGAATTCACCATCAACCCAATGCAACCTAGTCCAACCCAACTCAACCGAACCCAACCCAACCAATCCAACCTAATACAATACAATGCATTCCAATCCAACCCAAGCCAACCAACCCATGCTTTAAGCCCAGTCTTACTTGAGATGATTTTCAAGTCACTTTGCTCTGGCTTCTGCTGTCACCATGTTCTCAGTGTGGCAAGAACCTAAGGGAAAAGCATCACACAGAATAGAGTGAATTGATCCAACAGAGACTAGGGTTGTGTGTGGCCCCTTAATGTGGGAAGTCAGTGTATGGTGCACAAAGTGGGATTATTGATGCACTTACATCACAGAGATAATGAAAATGTGTGTGTGTGTGTGTGTGTGTGTGTGTGTGTGTGTGTGTGTATTAAGGAAAAGAAGTGACAAAGATACCCCAAAAGCCCACAGGAGTGGAGCTTAATTCTGAAGAAAACTTGTCCCCTTTTCCTGGTTGCCAGCCCAGCACCCAACAGGATATCATGGTCCCTAGAGTCCATGCATCTCAGCCTGGCCATTCTTGAGTCTCAGCTAGACTCTTACAGGCTTCAAGGATAGCAAGGGATTGAGTGGTGGCCCTATCAAAGGTGGAGCAAAGGCACCAGCTTGAAGGATGCCTCAAGAAGGAGAGTACCTGCAGCTGCTGTGGATCAGCCTGCTGTCCTGCCTCCCATGCAAAGCCAACATGGGAACTTATTACACATAACAGCAGCTTTTTTGTTGGGTCACAGGAGACACAGACTCTCCAGAGACCTCTCTGTGTGGATAAGGGCAGCTTGGCAGAGCAATTGGAGGTGAGTGTAGCTAATATAGCAATGAATCACTGAGCATCCTGCACCTGCCAGGTCCTCACCTCCCACCATAACCTTTCAGAAAAGCAAGAACTCCTGAGAGATGAAAGGAGGGAAACACGCTGAGGAGCCATAGGTCATAGGGACAATCAGTAGAAGGCTGCAGGCATCTACAGTGACTCACACTGTAATCCTAGCTACTCAGGAGGCAGAGATCAATCAGGAGGGTCCCAGGTCAAGGCCAACCCTGGCTATTAGTTCTTGAGACCATATCTTGAAAAAAACCAACATGAAACAGGGCTGGTGGAGTGGCTTAACTGTCCAGCAAGCATAAAGCCCTAGTTTTTACCCAATACCACTCCTCCTTGCAAAAAATAATATGCAGGCTGGATCCATTTTCCTGAATCCTGGCCAATATTCTTAAAACTGTGTTCTCAACCTTTTTTCTAACCAGTCTCTTTTCACCAAGCTAAGACTACAAAGGCCTTTTTTTTGGGGGGGTGGGCAGGGGGATTATAGAATTAGTAACTGTAAACTTTGAAAACCAGAGAAAATATTCTAGTTGGTTTCAGAGCAAAATTTCCCCTGAGATTGTTGCTTAATTCTTCTATGTAGCTTTGGTTCTCCACAGCATTTGTAAACATTTCTGTAGAAATTTCAGCTTTTGGCATCTAGTCATGAGGAGCTAAGAAATGGCAGAGTTTTATTTAATAGTGCTAGGGATTGAGTCCAGCGCCACACACATTCTAGGCAAGAACTCTAACTCTGAGCTACACCCCCAGCCTGGAAGTTTAAAAAGAGGCATGACACTCTGTCCCTCAGCCTTGTGACACCAGGGGCACACACGAAGCACTCACAGGCACAGCATTTATGAGCCAGCAATGAGGGGCTGCTTTCCCTAGTGTGGGGAGAGGAAAGGACCTGGGCTCCATGAGATCAGTGCATCCCTGTGCTGCCTCTCAAGAAAGGATCCTGGGTTGTAGACATGTGATCATGACTTCAGCATTTCTATAGCACACCCTGGACAGATCTACAGACAGCCCAACTTCTACAGAAGTCTGACTTCAGGACCCATGGCCCACCAGAGCAGTGAGCTGAATATGGTTCTCCCAGTTCTGCCTCTGGTGGTCCATTCATGGTCACCTGAGTGGGGTGTATATTCTGATCAACCCACTGACATCCTTGTAAAGCTCTCACCTTTCCACGGAGGCAGGATGGGCTTGGGGTCATGCAGAGAGTTATAGTCCCCAGGTGATATTCTGTTCAGCAGGACAGATAAGTTGAAAGCCAGTTCCCTGTTCCAGTCCTTCTGTGCACTGGCTCCTTCCTGAGTTTGCTTCCTCTTCCTCCTGGCAGTCTTTGTACTTAAAGTCTCCCCTCCTAAATTCCCTAAGCCTACCTTCTCTCAATCTCAGCCCTGTGCTCAGGGAGGCTTTATTTAACTGAATTCTGTCACCCTCTTTGGAAAGCCTCATGCTAGGTATGGAGGGTGGCTATGTATGCAGATTTCCTGGGATGGGGGAAGGGAAGGGTGGTAGTCGGGGTTGACCTGCAGTACACTGGCTTAATTATCAGAGGTCCATTTCACTATCAAAAGATCTGAGTGTTACAAGTCACCCACTAATCCTGAAGGTCAAAGACCAGATGAGGAGAGGGACAAAATCCCAGTGTTAACTTAGGCCAATGGAGTCTCACAGGATGAGGAATAAGAGATGACTGTGGGCAGCCAATGACTCATAGGCTCTCAGTGGCCAACTGGTGAGTGCTGGGCACTGACAACCAGCCAAAAGACCTCAGTGCAAAATGACATGAGGTAGTAACAGTTTAGGGACACAGGAAGAAATGTGTGGCAGGCAACTCAGCCTCATAGCCAGGCCTGATCTCTGGAAGCTTAGGGTATGAGCTCAGGGATTTTTTAAACACTTTTCCCCCCTTTTACAATTTTTACCTTGGTTCATCTCTTTCTTCATTGGTGAATTTAATTGTACGAAGTAAAGAGTTTCATTACAAAATTCCCATGCCTGCATTCAAAGTACTGTGGTCACAGTCACCCCTCTTTTCTCTCTTATCCCTCTTCCCATGCCTTTTCCCTTCTCCTTCTGTTTCTGCTGTAGTCTCAATCAGATTTTGTTTCTTCCCCCTTAACTTTTCTGTTGGTGTTACTGGGGCTTGAACTCAAGGCTTTGTGCTTGGTGGGCAGATGCTGTATCACTGGGGCCACCTCCCCACCCCTTCCCTCTAATTTCCACCAAGGAGAAGGCATGAGTACTTATCTTTGTGGACTGGTTTACTTCACTTAGCATATCTCCAGTTCTGTCCGCTTTCCAGAAAATACTGTTTTCTACTCCCTTTAGTGTTCACTTTTTTTTAAGCTGGGAGAGTTTACTCACAGAATTTTAGGAGATATTTATTTCCTTTTTTCTTTGTTTTTTTGGAGGTAGAAGTGTGGTATGAAGTCAGGGCCTTGCACTTCCTATGCAGGCATTGTAGCATGTGAGCCACAGCACCAGCCATTTTTATTTGATTTTAAATAGGGTCACATCTTTTTGCCTAGGGCAGGCCATGGACTGTGATCCTTCTACCTATGTTTTCCATGGAGCTGGGATCATAGTGTGGGCCACAATACCTATTTTGTTTGTTAAGATGGGGTCTCAATAACTTTTCCTCAGGCTGTCCTTGCACCTTGGCACTTAGCATTGCCTGCATTGGTCATTTAAGGAATGTGAGGCCATGTGCCAGTGGCTCACACCTATAATTCCAGCTACTAAGGAGGCAGAGATCAGGAGGATCTTGGTTCAAAGCCAACCCTGGGCAAATAGTCATGACATCCTATCTCAAAAACACCCATGACAATAAAGGGCTGGTGGAGTGGCTCAAAGCAGAGGCCCTAAGTCAAACTCCAGTGCTGAAACAAAAAAGAATATCAAACATCTACTGTGCTCTAATATGCCACTACACACAAACAATGCTTTGAAATTATTCTATTGGGTTGTTTTATTTAATTGTTTAGGAAGTACAGAAATATTTTTTAAGTGTGAAATCAAGTAAAAAATAAAAAGTTAGAAAAACCTCAAATTTTAAATAACTGTAAACTCTCAAAAGGAGAAAAGAAGGAAAAAATGGAGAGGAAAGTAAGGGAGGGTGAAGTAAGCAAAAAAGTAAATGAAAGGAGAAGGAGGGAAGGAAGAAGAGAAAGAGGGAAGAAATAAGGGAAGGAGGAAGGAAAGAAGGGAAGAAGGAATGGAGGGAGGGAGCAAGAAAGGAAAGAAGGGAAGGACAGGGGATGGATGAAGGGAGGAAAGAAACAGAAAAGTAAGGAAAGGAGGGAGGGAAGGAGGAAGGAAGGAAACAGAATGGAAAGAAGGAACAAATGAATGAAAGCGTGAAGGAAGGAGGAAAGGCAGAGGAATGATAAATGGAAGAAAGGAGGACTTCCAGTCCCAGACACCATGAGTCAGGTTGTCTCTGGTGGTGCCTACTTTTGGAGTCAGCTAAAGTCCCAAGGCATCCCATGATGAGTTTGCTACAAAAGAGGGGCAGATGCAGAAGCAAGTACTCTCAGATTTGCTTGTCATGGATCTCAGTGACCAGGAGTCTGGGCTCTCAGGGAACTGTCCACTCAAACTGGGGATAGAGAGCCAGCAAGAGGTGACAGGGCAATGAAGGCCTCTCCAACACCACACAGCTTCCACCCCAGGTCATTCTGCACATTGCAGCATGTGTCTTGAGTTGTGCATACCCCATCTCAACCTACCATCCCCCATTCTCCCCCAAAAAACTCTAGTCACATACTCACTCTTCTCACTCCATCACAGCCTTTTTTGATAGCATCACCTGTGACTCCCATGCTGCTACTTCTGGGGATCACTTCTCATCCTCTTCCTATTCGATCAATCAGCAGCATTGAGACAATGGGTCATTGCCATTCCTTGAAAACCACATCCCTGTGCTCCCGGGACACTGTCTCCACTCTTTCTCCTTCAAGTCTGGCACCCCTTCTAAGATGAGAATACTCACAGTTTATCTGACTTCCTCTTCCCCACTTACAGTCACTCTTTTGATGACCTTCAAGTCATATTTGCATCAACACCATCCAAATTCATATATCTAGTACAAACTGTTCACCTCAACTGGAAACTGGTATCATCAGCCCAATTGATGATGTCACTTGGCTATCTCATTAACGTGCCTCAAATCAACATCCTGATTTCCCCCTTCCTCTGCATTCTCCCTACCCCATAACCAAGGAAAATGTGTTCCAATATTTCCCCTCCTTAGCAAATGGTCACATCTATTCCAATTGCCAAACTCAAACTACTTAGCGTCATGCTTAAATGATTATCCATCAATGGATTCTTCTGCTACTACCTTCAAGGTATATCAGGAATTCCAGCACATCCACTGCCTCTAGTTATGTGACTGCATTGAACCTCCACCAAGTATTGCATGGATGAATGAGTCAGTTTCCTAACTACTCCCCATTTCCACTCTGGTCACCCTCAGTCTATGCTCAACACAATGTGTTTGTAGGTAAAGTTGGCCCTTTTGCTGTGGGTTACATATTCATGGATTCAAACAATCACAAATCAAAAGTGTGGTTAGACTTATAATGCTTGTCTGTACTGATAACCCAGACTTTTTAATTGTTGCTTTTCTATAAATAACACAATGTAACAGCTGTTAACATAGCAAAAATGAAACACATAGTTTACATCTTATTCTTCTGCTAAGATTATCCAAGTAACCACTTTACTCTAAATGAAAATCAAACAGTATATAACAGCATTACCAGAATTCTACAATGGGAAAATGACCTGGAATTTCTCATCTGAACAAATAGAACTGCTTCCCTATGGCCTGTGTGTGTGTGTGTGTGTGTGTCCTAATGTTTTAACACTGCAATCATAGTACATGATGATGGTGTTTCTGCTTATTATATTTGATGTGCAGAATCATTTTCCATGCACCACACTAATTATTAAGTGGTTGTGCTCAATAGGCTGTCAATATTTACTTACCCTAATTTTGGATATTAAAATTATCCATCATTATAAATGACATCTTCAGGCATATAGCTTTTGTGCATTATATGTAAGATAAGTTGCCAAAAAAAACATTCTCAGACATAAGACATCAACTTGCTTTTCCAAAGTCATTGTATCCATTTTTATTGCCAAAGCCACATATGAAAATATCAGTGCACCACAATATCCAAGCATTGGTATCATAATTTACTTTAAAATCCTCATGAGGTCATTGAAATGCTGCTTTGTTCTACTCTTATTTTTTTCACTGATTTGTAAGACAGTGAATTTGTATAATTCAAGATATTTTCACTTGGCCCTGCAGAAATCTCCAAAGATAACATGGTGTCCAGGAATGGTCCTTTTGGGGACTTCATTTTACTAGTAATTGCACTAGTAATAATTACTAATGTCATGATTTACTGGGATCACTAGCATTCCTGCTCTATTTGCTGGTCCCTATATTGGTACTTTCCTCCCAATGCATTTAGCACATATGCTTTCATCTTGAACTATAAAGCCTTCTTAGAACAGGTAGGTTCAGGCCTACATGCTGCTGCCAGCACAGGGTTACTGAAATGCCTGCATTGTCAGTGTCGAGCACAGCAATATGAGTCAGGAAGAATGGTCAGTGTTGTCAGTCCTTAGCTCAGGCCCTCTCATTCTTGTCACTATGAACATTCACAATCAGGTGAGACATTGTTGTGGGCCTGTCCTGTGTTTGGAGGACATTTAGCAGCATCTCTGGCCATATCCATCCTCCCCCAGTGTGATACCAAAAAATATGTCCAAACATTGACATATATTGCACTGGAGACAGGGGGAGGAAGGGACCACCACCTTTGACAATGGGGCTTTAACTGAAGGCTTTGTGTTTAAAGCAAGGCAAAGGTCACAGGCCAAACACAAATCTCAGCCCAGCTCTAGTACAGCTTGACTTGAATCCATGTTACAAAGCAGCACCATGGGTCACACATCACCTGCTGGCCTCAGATCTCACTCCCTGGGCCTTGTTTCTGTTCTGCCATTTTGTTTGCTTATTTGTTTTTCATGCTGAGGATTGAGCCCAAGGCTTGCATGCAGGGCCAGTGCTCCACCACTGAGCTACTTCCTCAGTCCTGCTGAGCTTTATTTGAAGGAAAAAATCTCATCTTTCACTGGATGTCTAGAGTGAGCATAGCTCTGTCAAACCCATCTCCTGCTTAATTGTTACTAAAAATCAAATCATTAGAAAGAACTGGTTGAAAATATAAACAAAATGTTAAAAATTGTTGTAAACTTAATAATATCTCTCTGGACACCCAGTTTCAAACTTCTACTCAGAGACTTACTGTCAGGCTGGCTCAAGCTGCAGAGTGCCTGCCCAGCAAGTGCAAAAACTGAGTTCAAGTCCTAGTACCACCAAAGCCAGAAGATACATACTGTCAAAAAACTGGAACTATAAGAAAAACCAACAGTAAAGCAGATTTAAGAGATCAGCTCAGCCATCTGCACAAAAGCATGAGCAGAGTGACTACAAGTTTTCAAGGGAAATGAAGCATGAACAGGCCCAGCCAAAATGAGGAAGAAACCCACAAAAGAATAAACCTGAACTAAACCATCACTGCTGATTTCCAAGTCACATCCCTGGAAGAAAATTTAACTGTCATCAAAGTTTCAGTAATTTTGCCAAAAATACTGTATTATTTTATCTGTCTCTAATTTCTCCACGCATTGTGAACGTTCAGGACAGGATAGAAAGAGTGAACAGGAAATGAAGAACAAAGTAAGGAAAACGTGAGGAGGAAAAGAAAGGTGAAATTATGATTGTTTCTGCTTATTTTCAATTATATGGACCATGAAAAATCGCTCAAGTGACAGCAAGTTAACAATAAAGTGAAGACGTCATCTTTAAACACTTAATTCACAGCAGGATATGGTGGGCCACGATTGTAATCCAGACACTTGGAATGGGCATTAGAGGATGGCAGTCCAAACAAGCATAAACCAAAGCAAAAATGCAAGTCTCTATGTGGAAAATAGCTAAAGCAAAAAAAACGGAGGCGTGACTCGGGGCTTACTAAGCATATGGACCCAAGTTCAAACCACAGTACCACCAAAACCCATCATCAATTCTTCCTTCAGTGACATGTGAAACCTCATCTGAAAAGACATTTTTTTGTTTCTCTAAAGAAAGGGTCTCACTATATTCCTAGGCTGGCTTCGAATGCATGATCCTCCTGCTCAGCCCTCAAGTGCTGGGATGACAGGTGTACACCACAAAGCCGATGGAGAGGCTGATGGAAGAACTCCATCATTTGGTGGTTGAAACCACTCTGTCTTTTGTTCCTACATTTTGAGTCCGTCATGAACCCAGCCTTCAGGGTTGCCTCAGCTTGTCCTCCAGCCCCACCTTGGACCATGGTGATCATTTCTCTCCTAGAAATCAGACATAGTGTTGCCTCTTCTAAGGTGCTCATCTTCAGTTTCTCCCAAACTTTTCATGCTATATACTGGAATATACTCCTCAAAGACAAAGATAAATATATATAAAACTAAAAATTTGAGTTGAGCATTTAGGGTTGCCAGATTTACCAAATATAAACAAAAGATAGCCATTTAAATTTCAATTTCAGACAGAAAATGAATGGAGTATTTGGAACACATACATATATCTATATTTTTAACGGGTTGTGTGAATTTTTTGTTAACTGAATACCCTATATTTTATAGCAAAGCCAGGGGTTTCAAAGGAGAGACAAGATGCCTGTGGCCCCTGTTTAATAAAGCTTGCAGTAGGCAGACAGGGAACATGAACACAGACAGCTGGCTGCCTGCTCTGAGGTGTGGACTTTATTTGTAAGCTGAACTGTCAAAGATCTTTATCTCTTCTACCTTTCTCTACCATAGAACTGTAAATCAGAGTCTAAGCCTCTTATGATGTAAATAGTTTTCATAACACACAGAAAATACCTTTGCTTAGAAAATAATCTACCCTAAGATTTAGTTTGCTTAAAATCTAAGCAAACTCATCATGCAAGACCAGAATTAAAGTGTTAGTAACAAACCAGATATGGTGGCTCATGCTTGAGATCCCAGCATTCGAGAGGCTGAGGCAGGAGGATTGAAACTTTAGGCTAGGCTGGGCTACATAGCTAGGTCCTGTCTTAAAAACAAATAAAAAACCAAAAATGAATAAATAAATTAGTAAATAAATAAACAAGATTTAGTCACATGAAACAATGCAAGCCTCATGCACCAGAAAGAGGAGAGGAATTGAAGCGTTTGTCTGGAGTAGGTTGGGCAGATCGTAAAACTAGAAAGAGATGTGAAAAGTGAAGATGGCAGCAGAAGAGAGAGGAGGGAAGTGGAGAGACAGCAGCCATGGAGTCTAGGCTGGGGTTGGAGGCAGCCATTCTGAAGGCTGGGAGCTGGAGCTGTGGAGAAGGTGAGGAGGAAGAACCCAGCCCCTCTGCTCACCGGCTGCAGGGCCACATTCATCCAGTAGAGGGCGCAGCTCTTCCTAAGACCCACAGGGACAGCCTAGATCCTAAGGTTCCAGAATTTGAAATCACTCTGTTCTCATGGCCTCCAGGGAGCTCCCCAAAGCTGTGTTCAGGAAGGCAGTGTCACAACTATGAGGGATTTACTTACCTTGCCTTGTCCCTCGTTTCATAAAGTCCTCAGCCAGATCCTGCATCTCTATTAAAAAGGCCAGGCAGCTGTTAACTTGCGTGTGGTCAGTTGTAATTTCAATCTAGACCAACTTCAAATAAATAGAATAAACATCACCAGCGAAACTCTTTTGCAAGAAAAAGTTTCTGCAGGGTTTTTAAGATTCTTGGTCCTCTCTACAAAACAGGTTTCCACTAAAATTGCCACAATTTACATTTCCTCCACCCACCCTGGAGAACCTTGACCTTCACCCAAAATGGAAAGTATCACTTTAAATTGCAAATTTAAAATGAGAACATTGTTCCCACTCTGTCATCATCAATAAAGCATAAACTTCTACGTGTTTATTAGCCATTGAATTTTTTTCATTCAACACATACTACCCATCATGCCGTGTGCAAGGTGGGGCTGGTCAGTTCCTGAGGACTCTCAACACTGCCCAGATGGCAGGTCCATGGCCATGTGCCTCACCACACCTCCTCACAACAGGGGACTTAGAGACAGGGATTCAGGAAGGACATCCATGGTGCTGCTAGAAGCAGGAGGAGGATGGCTGCTGCTCAGGCAGGATGGAAATCCAGATTCCAGTTTGCACTGCCTGCCCAATACCAGGAAGAGAAGCTAGAGAGCTATTTTAGGCGAATGACAGAAGGGCAGGACTCCATTGTCTTTATATGCTTTTCTTTTCTTTCTTCTCTCTCCTTCTCTCTCTATCTCTCTCTCTCTCCCCCTCTCTCTCTTTCTCTCTCTGTCTCTCTCTCCCTCTCTCTTTCTCTCTCTCTCTTTCTCTCTCTCCTTCTTTCTCTATTTTTCTCACTCTTTTATCTCTTTCTTTCTCTCCCTCTTCCTCTCTCCTGTTTCTCTCTCCCTCTTTTTTTCTCTTTTTCTCTTTCTCTCTCTTTCCTTCTCCTCTCTCCCAAATGCTGAGATTACAGGCATGCATAATCACTCCTGGAGCTTTCTGTTTTTCTATTGAGATATTTACTCTCTTCTTCATTTATGTGCATGGTTTATGTTTTAAATATAATAAGGTTTAAATATTCTAAATTTGGGCTGGAGAAGTGTCTCCAGCAAGAAAAGTGCCTGCCTAGCAAGCATGAGGCCCTGAGTTCAAACCTCTGTGCCACCAAAAATATATATAAATGAATAAAATAAATATATATTCAAAAGTCATTCTTGTATGCAAAGTACATCAATCATACCTTCTTAACTTCCTTCTTTTACCCTCCCCCTAAGTTAGTGCCCTCCCCTTAGTGTCACCTGTTTTTCATTCTTGGCCTTCCTTGTTTAAGTCTCTTTGTTGTTCAGTGAAATTGTTGCTTTGTTATTATACCTGTACATGCATTGTCTTAAGTCAGTGTAACCCTCTCCACTGCACTTTTCAACTTTTCCCTCATCCTGCATTGTTTAACAGTTCTCAGTGTGTTTTGTTGTATTTTGTTAAGACACAGATGTGATATATTTCATTATTAATTGTTATCTTTCATTCCTTCTTGTTTTCCTCCCTTGTCTCCTCTGCCAGTCCCACTTTTGGATATAAGTTCCGTTTGTATTTGCATGTATGTATAATATTGCTTGTATTTGTATTGGGCCTGTATTCCACTTATGAGAGAAAACATGAGAACTTTGGCTTTCTGAATCTGATGAGTTTCACTGAAGGTGATGTTCTCCAGTTCCAGCCATTTACCTGCAAATGACAAGATTTCATTCTTCTTTATGGGGGAATAAAATTCCATTGTATATACATACCACATTATTCTTAATCAATTAGTAAGTTGTGAGGTATCTTGACTGTTACTGTTACCACAGCCTGGCTATTGAGCACAATGCTGCAATAATGTTGCAATGTACATGGGTATGCAGGTGTCTTTATTGTAAACTGAATTACATACCTTCAGGTATATCCCTAAGAGAGGTATTGCTGGACCATGTAGAGGCTCTATTTTAGTTTTTTGAGGAATCTCCACACTGTTTTCTATAGTGGTTGTACTAATTTACATTCCAATTAAGAATGTATAATGGTTCCTTTTCCCCACATCTTCACCAAGGCTTGTTGTTGTGTTTTTGATGGTAGCTATTCTAACAGGAGTGAGGTGGAATGTTAACATGGTTTTGATTTGCAGTTCCTTTATAGCCAGGGCTAGATAGCGCATTTCTTCATGTGTTTTTTTAGCCATTTGGACTTCTTATTTGAAAAGCTTTGTCCAGTTCATTTGCCCATTCCTTCACTGGGTCATTGGTTTTGGGAGAAAGTTAAGGTTTTTCAGCTCCCTGGTTATTAATCCATTGTCAGATGTACAGCTGGCAAAGATCTTCTCCCATTCTTTGGACAGCCTCTTCAATCTAGCACCCATATCTTTTGCTGTATACAAGCTTTTTGTTTTCCTATAGTGTCATTTGTCAGTGATTTGTCTTAGTTGCTGAGCCACTGGAGTTCTATTTATGAAGTTATGCCTTGTCTATAAGTTCCAAGCATTCTCTGCTCTTACTAGCTTCCAAGTTTCAGTTCTTATATTAGTGTTCTTAATCCACTTTAAGTTCATACATGCACAGGGATCCAGTTTCAGTTTTCTGCAGGCAGATATCCACTTTTCCCAGCAACATTTGTTGAAGATGCTTTCTTTTGTCCATCATATGTTTTTGGTGCTATGTGAAAAATTAGGTGATCATACTTGTGTGGATTCATATCTGCATCTTCTATTCTATTCCCCTGGTCTTCATGTTTTTTTGTGCCACTACCATGCTGTTTTTATTGCTATAGGTTTGGAGAATAGTTTGAAGCCAGGTATTGTGATAACCCTAGCGTTGCTTTGTTTGCTTAGTATAGAAGGAAGTGAGTAGTGAGGGAAAAGAACTCAAGACCTCAGCCAATGAGAAACCGGTCAGGGAAGAGAGTGATGATAATGAGGAAGAACCTGTACAGAGGACAGCAAAGAGGAGCCAAAAGCCACTAGGAAAGTGAAAAGGACAGTCAGAAGATCATAGCCAAGAGGAAAGGGAACAGAGAGTAGGAGAAGGATTGCAAGCCCAGAGTCAGGAACAACGGGGAAAATGTCAGCTTGGGAGGAAGAACTTTAAGCAGAAAAACAGGGTGGGATCCTTAATGCGAGACTTAGGGGACAATGGGAAAGAAGAGAAAGAGACAGGAGGCAGTGAGGATAACATCAGGGGAGATTAAGAGCCCTCAGTGCAGAGGAAGAGCAAAGAGAGACCCAGTGTAATGGTGGGAAAAGACAGATTGGAAGCAGGGAGAATGGAGAAGACAGCAAGAAGGTACAAGCAACTGTTAAAGGCACTGCAAGCACTGCCAAAGTGGACAGCATCAATGGTGAGGAGAGTGACATGAAGAGAGAGTGTGTGACTGCAAGACAGAGGGGATTTCCAAGAGGGAGAGGAAGAACCGCTCTTCCAAGAAGAGCTCCAAGAAAGGCAGAACACAAAGCTCCTCTTCCTTCTTAGATGGAAGTCCATAGCCCAAAGACAAGAAGAGTGGACATGGTTGCCATGGAGAGAATGAGGCTCAAGTGCTACACTCAGTCCTGTGGTACCCATTGAAGCTACAAAAGCTGCTGGGCTCTTGTCACTCACAGAAGGAGTATTTGAATGTCCACAATTGAGCTGGCAGCCGTGTACATGAAGGGCAGCCCTTCCTTAGTGAAATCTCAGGTGCTGAAAGGACAGTGCTAAGAGAAAGCTAAGGACATCCCAGAAGGTGGCCAACATCATCAGTATGTCAGGCTGGCCATGCAAACACACTGCCTGCACGCTCAAGGAGAAGCAGTCACTTGCCCCAAGGCAAGACTCATCCTCTGAGTCCTTGCAAGACCTTGGACTCAGAGGATGAGAGACTCCCCAGACTGGTACTCTATGGGTGACATCTTCAGCAGTCATTCCCAGAGTAACTGAGCATCCCCAGCCCCAGGAAAAGCCCTTCTATGGATTCAAAGTCTATACAACACCCCTGAAATTAAACCTAATGACAATAAAAGACTACACCCCCACCGTGTACTTTGGCCTCACAGTCCCCCTCTCCCTGCCTCAGAAGTTGAGCTTTGTTCTTCAGAGTGCATGGAACAAGGACCCCGCACTCTGGAGGTGTGGCAGGTGCAGGTGAGCCTGAGCTGCCTGTGAGCCCTCTGTGTTCCCTTCACACTTGGATTTATTTTACCTGACTATAAATTCCACTGGGCACTGGTTGTTCCACTGTCCTAGAAGCCAGGGTCACCTAAGATCTTGTGATCCTCAGTTGACATCAGAAGGATATCAGACAATGTGATCTTGGGTAGCATGGAGGGGCCCACTATGCATAAATGGATTTGTCTGATTCCCACACTACATCCCCTCTAAGCCTTTGTCTCCTCTAAGGCTTTTCAGGTCCACCTAAGTGTCACAGCCATGGTTCTTTACACAAAGACACTTAGAACCCTTTTCACTACAGGGGCTTGTCATGGATTTTTAATTCAGTATAAGAAAAATCCTACACCCATGGACTTTCCCATTTTATTTTCATGGCATCCAGTTTCTATGCCACTTCTGAGTGTTATGTTAGAGGCACACATCACTTCATTAATTGAGTTCATGGAACAATACTGTATTAGGGTTTTCAGAAAAACAAACCAGTAGATGATTGTAACTGATTTTAAGGAATTGGCTCACACAATAATGGAGGTTTGCAAGTACCAGGATCAGCAAGTGAATGAGCAAGCCAACGACATTAAATTTCTGAGGGTGTAGCTCCCATCCCAAGACCAGTAGGCTCAAGACCAAGGAACACCTGATGCTTCTCTTTAAGTCTGAAGTCAGAAATAAAGCTGATGTCCAGTGTAAAAAACATAAGACAAAAGAAATTCTCTCTGTTGGGTCAGCTATTGTTCTATTCAGGTCTTTGATCTCAGGATGAGCCAGTTTCCATTAGGAAGGGGCAGTAATGTACTCAGTCTACCTACTTAAGCATTAATTTCTTCCAGTAACACCTTCACAGAAGCCCCAAGAATATTTGGCCAAATATCTAAGAGCCCTCTGAACTAATCTAGTTGACAGATAAAATTAACTATTGCACATCTCCTCTTAACAACTTGCCAACCACACACATCTCCCAAAAACAAATTTCCTGTCCAAATAAAAACAATATGTGCAAGATTCTACCCAACATGATACATGTATTGTCTATGCAACAAAAACATGCTCTCTCCTTCCCAGAAAAAGAAATGACATCTCTTCAAGTGATAGTTCATCTTTTCCTTCACATTCAATAGCTCAAATACCATGATATAGTTATATTTTATGTTACATAGTAAGGTGAATAAAATGGGAAGAATATAGGTAGAAAGAAATAATAGGAAGGAAAATACATTGCTATAGACACAACCATATTCACAACAAAATAGGAAATACTCATGATAGCTAGTTTTCATATCTATAACTCATCACGAAATCATGGTTGGTATTTATAGCTATGTTCTCTGCTACCCATTCCATATACTCTCTCCCTACAGAAAGCACCTAAACTTTTTGGGGTTCTGTGCCAACTTGGGTGGACACACACCTTCATTTCTGATGGCTATGGGCCATTAGAAGCCTGATCTGGGTTGAACTGTTACAAATTTCCACAGTTTAATCTCAAGGAATTTAGTAATAAGAGATACCCTATGAGACTACAGGAATTCCTGACATCCTCTTCTTTGCTTCCACTGTGGTGTAGTTTAATTTTTTACTTATAATGCAGTAACCATGCCCACCTTGTCTTTAGTGATTTTGAGAGGCCATGCCTCTGCCACTCTAAAATCCAGTAACTCCCATTGCCTTTAGAATCATACAGTTGAGAGGCTATGGTTCCCACTAGTCTATAAGAAAGGGCAACCATGAAGCTCAAGTTTATTTCTCATAGTTGGAATAAGAGGTTTATCTTCTGAACCTTCCCAGGGTAAATGACAAACCCCATTTAACTACTTAATCTCCCCAAACATTCACATATCTACTACATTAAACCAAGGTACACCTAGCATTTCTAATATGCTAATTATGAAACTTCTATTGGTCCATGTTTCAATCAACCAAACAAAAAACAAACAAACCAACCACTCAACCAAACAAACCAACCTACCAAACCAACCAACCACCAATCAACCAAACCAACCAACCAATAAACCAACCAGCCTATGACAGCACACCCTAATGCCCTGGGCTGCAACACTAAATGCAGAATATCTACTTTGTCAGCACTTACCAATACATTTCATGTTAAACCCAAGCTTATCTTCCTTCCATTATTCTACACCCTACTATCCATTTGCACATGCATTCCTTGGATTTCTGTCTGCATAAATTAGAAAAACAGAGCTGTCCTTTTGGGATGCTATATACCTCCTCATGGGTTGCACTGCTGACCTCACCTTGAGGGGCCTGCTCATATTTGAGTGAAGTTATAAGTCTAGAAATAAGAAAAGTGGTGGAGGGGGCTTCTGAGCAGTAGCAATGCACAGCCTCAGAAGAAGGCACAACATTTTCCTTAGGCAACACAGGATTAATCCATTTGGAAGTGGGGGAGAAGTCACTTCCACTGGAGTTGGGGAGACTGCATACACTGGCAAAGAAGACGCACCACAACCTAGGACTTGGAGGTGTGACTCAAGCAGTAGAGTGCTGCATTTGCCAGTGTGAAGCCCTGAATTCAAACCTCAGTTCTGCCAGATACAAAGATGGAGGAGGAGAAGGCAGGGGAAGCACAAAAGCTAGAGACACCATATCCTCACCCTCATCATGGTTTTCTCTTCTAGCTCTCAGAATCTTATTCCTTACCAGTCAATGCTCACACATATAGAGTAGGCACGCCGCAAAGTAGAGGGTTCAGTCTGCATTGTGCTTCAGCCATTTGCAGGATAATATTATGGGTCTGATTTTCAGCAACCTCAGCCCTATGGTCACAGAATACATGGATTTCATTCATAGAATGGAAGAAGCTTCTTTTGCAACACTTGAGCTGGGAATTTCACCCATGAATTTGTCCATTTCTGTTTCCACTTTATCCAGTGACATTAGAAACAAGATAATCTCATTATACTCAGTATTTTACAAAAAAAAAGGTTTGAAATTATCAAACACAATCACTCAGACCTTCATTTCTTATAAGTGTTCAATGAGGTGCATCCAATGGTGATATTTGGAGCACTGCTATTGCCAGATCATGCCAGTAAGTATTCCTTTACTAGCATGAATAGAATTGTTAGCATCTTTAAATCTACTCATATTTCAGGGACAATTCCAGAAACTCCACAACATATTCAAAAAATTCACTATGAAAATTATTTTCCTCTGAAATTACTTGGTACCAAAATGTGTATTAGTCAGGATTATTAAGGGAAACACAGTCATATCTATCTATCTGTCAACCTATCTATCATTTATCTATTTATATATTATCTATATGTCTATACAGCCATATCAATCTATCTTCCTAGTATCTGTCTATCTATCTGTCTATCATCTATCTATCTGTCTCTCTATTTACCTATATATCTAGTGAGATCTAATGTAAGGTATTTGGTGAAGGAATTATGGAGTTGGGCATGTCCCCAAATCTGCATAGTGAGTTAGCAAGATAGAGAAACAGGAGAGCCAATTGGTATAGTTACCAAATGATGGCCAACAGGTTTAAGACCCATGAAGAGCCAGCATTACAGTTTGAATTTGAAGGGGGAAAGTGGAGGCCTTAGATCAAAGGCCATCAGGGAGAAAAAATATTTCTTATTTATTCTACTCAGGCCCTCAACAGTTGGATGTTGTCCACCTACATGAAGGAGGGCAATCCACTGTACTCAGTCTACAAATTCACATGCCCTCACAGGCATGGACAGAAAAACATGTAGCCAAATGGCTGACTCCATGTGGCCCAGTCAAGTTAACCCATAAAATTACTCATCAGAATTGCCATGGGTTTTGTATTCAAATTACAATTGTAACAATTAGGATGGAGTTTTTACCCATAGTATGTTTTTAAGGCTCAAAAAGTGACTTTTAGATCACATAAAATTTCCATATAATCCTGAGATATCACCCTTAGAAAAAGACCCAGAAGAATTGAAAATAGAGACTCAAGTACGTACTTGACTGTTCATAGCAACGCTATTCACAACAGCCAAAATGTATAAGCAACCTGACTGTCCACAATGGACAATAACATATGATGAATCCTTGCAATTGAGAATATTCAGCCACAGAAAGAATGATGTACTTACCCATGCTACAAGATGGATGAACCCAGAAAACAGAAACCAGACTTAAAAGGCCAAATATTGCATTTCCCCTGATTAGAAATGTCCAGAATAGAGAGGTCAATAGACTAAAATAGACTGGTGATGGTCAGGAGCTATGGGAGGAGAGGGGCAGGAACAGGGGTTTCCTTTGAATGAAAGAAATGTTTTGGGGCTCAACAGAAGTGCTGGTTGTACAACAGTGTGTATGCACTGAAGGAGTTAGTCACTTTAAATTGATGGCTTTTATGTTTTATGAATCTCACCTCAATAAATGAATTTTCTAGTCAATTTGCCACTTCTCTCTCCAGTCATTTAAACAATTTGACACCTGAGCAAATGCTGCTACTGCTGGATATTTCTGCATTTGGGAATGTAAGAATTCTGACTGCATTTGAACCTCATGTTGTGTAGCTGCTCTGTATTTTCCCACATATTCTGTCATGGAAACTAAACAGTCATTGCTCAGACTCCACATGAAGAACACAATCCCTCCTGAGAGCAGAGATAGCAGCTATGTCCTAAACAAGACCCTTCACCCCATGACTGTGCACACTTCCATGTTTTCATTCTTGTGTTCCTGAATGTAGAATTTACCCATGCATCCTGGGTTGTAAGAGAATACACAAGATGGGGATAAAGGGACAGAGGACTTTGGAGGAAAGAAGTTGGAAACTCATTATTTGTATAAAATAAAAAATGTTGCTACTGATTACGGTTGGACCAGATTTACTCATTGAATATCAATAATATACTAACTTAAAAATTAATATGATATTAATGGTTGTGGTTGTCTTGTTTTTTCATTTCCTTTGTTATAAATAAAATAGACACTAACATCTTATGTTGAAATAACAAATCTTGTACATTTCTCACCTTACTTACTACAAAAGAAGAAAGAACCAGTCAACCTTCTCAAGAATGCTGTGTTTCCTTCAGCACAGAAGAAGTGCACATTTTAATATAAAGAAACTGGTTGAGAAAATACCAAGGCCCTTCAGATATCTTGGGATAGAGGTGAAGGTACTATCACAAAGCATGGAACAACCACTAGTAATTGGATCCTTAAAAAATAAATATTTACACTCTGTGAGCAGGAGAGAAAAAGGAAACAAGGCAATGTTTACTCTTCTCCTTATATGCACACAGGCTTAGTGCTTTCTGTGTTTCCTCCTGCTGGGAAGCAGGGCACTAGCCAAATGAAGGATCATTTGGGGCTGAATTTGGGTAGGTCTGAGTACACCCTGGGCCCCCAAATACTTCTGCATCCAATGAGAAGACTGAGGTCTAGGGCTTCAACAGTGAGACAGAAGCTGAGGGTAAGAAGCCTGAGGAGGAACATGGAATGCATGAGAAGGGTTTGGTGGATACTCTGCATCTTCTGATGGGTCAAGAGTAAGGACAATCCTGCAACTCCATAGGACTGGACTACGGTCTTACCATGCTATTGTGGGTTCAGTGCTAGATCTCCTCATACAGGCTGGGGCCATCTCTGAGTTTAAAAAGCTGCAGGTCAAGATGGTCATGTGGGATCTTGTCACTTCCTGCAGCCCTACCAACAACTCCACTGCTGCTTCTAAAGCCAAATCCAGAGCCTGATCCAGCTTCTTCAAAGGCTGGAGAGCAGGAATCTGCTCCTCACAGGTTCTGGAGATCCATCCAGTTCCTTCAGAGAGTTCAAAGCTCAAGCCACCTGCATCACATGCCACAGAGTTCCAGTTAGCTCCTATACCACATTCATCAGGAGACCTTGCTGGCCTTCATCTATGACCACACACAACAGGCTGGTCAAGGAGAAGTCTCACCTCTTGCCATTCCCTCTTCATCTGTTAGCTGAGCAGTTCATGATGATGGATGCAGTGACAGCTGTGCAGGGCAGGTGGCAGGCATCCTTTTGAATGCTTTTGTCTCCTGTGTGCATCACTTCAGGTCTGTGGGTGAGATCAGAGACGCCTGGCCCCTCTGTCTGTGACCAGTTTACTGAGAATTCAGATTAGGAGTTTGTATGGAAAGATTAGAAAGGAGTGTTGGGATTATTATCCCAAGCCCGTGAGGATGGCAAACACATGACCAGCTTCTTAAGAGTCCACTCTTAAGTGTAAACATGGGAAGGCCATTCAGTTAGAATTTACATGGCCAGGACTTTCATTTGTCATTAGAGGGTCCCATGTTTTCTGGACACTTCCCTTAATCCAGAGACCTGTTTGTAACCATGTCAGTTTTCCATCCAGGAGAACAGCAATCATAACGTGACCTGCATCCAGGAAACTGTTTCTCTCACACCTACCTCCAACCTGTCCTCTCTGGAAAATCCATGTGAGAGACAAGAAGGTCAGCAGAGGACCTCCTTGTTGACACACCTGCTGGGATTGCCTAAGACAAGGGACTGTACAGAGGCTGCCAGTAGAAGCTGAGAAGCCGATTGGGACAAAAATGCATCATGTAATCCCATGCTTGCTGCATGACCTCAATGACCCTGCTGTCACTGGTAAGCCCCCATCTCAGTCCTCCTAATCTTCTACTCTCTCACCTGTCTTGTCTGCATAATCTTCTTAGCTACAAATCTAATCAGATTAGCCAAATGATTCCTGATGTGTATATGCCAATCAAGACCACACCAAATCTTACACAAGACTGCTTAGAATACACATGGCTTGAAGGACATGGTCAGTCATGTAAATTTCCTTGGGAGAGGTGAAGTCTGAACACAACTTCCTCTGAATAACAAAAAGAAGTTTCTCTGGAGTCCACAAGTCAGCTGATGGAGGAAGGAGGACTCTGATTATCATGGCTAGAAGAATCAGGTCAGGGATCCTCTGGGAGGCCTCCAAAGTCAAACATGTGTGCACTTACAGGGATGAGAAAGCCACTTGTGTCCCCCAGGGAGCCCTCACAGGACATAGCTATGACAGCCAGAGAGAAGGTCATTAATACAGTACCAAAACTACACCCATGTATGGTTAGATCCCCCAGTAGGTCCTGATGTAGGAAACCTGTTTTTTCCTCAGTCCTCAACAGGACCATTACCTCATCCTTTAAGAGATCAACAGTCAAAGAAGGAATCATGAGTCATACAACAGAGGGCAGGATCTGCCCTGGGGTCCACATAGAACACTGCATGGCCCCACATGGCTGTTGTCATTCCTCCAGCTGTATGACGCTTATCCTGCTGAGTGGCTCTAGGACCAGGGCCCTTCCACAAATGCACAAAGTCCCCTCGCAACTGTTGAGCTCAGTGCTTCATTAAGTTTGGTCAAATGTGAATGGCTTACACTACTTGGTGCAGTTAGCCATCATAAGTGCTCTTAATCCTTTCTCCAATGGCCATGATGAAGGAGAAAAGGTATCAAAGTGGGAAGTGTTACCTACCTGAGAATCTGGAACTAGGCAGACAACAAGAGCTACTTGTGCTACATCCCTCAGCAGAAGTCAGGATTAATTCTGGTCCATGAGACACCCTGAAGACACTAGTCTATGCACAGGTACTATTTCCCACCAAATGCAAGTTCACTTACTTCCACATTCTTCTCACATCTTCAAACCCAAAGCAGAGAACCCAATCCCTTTCCAAACGTTGCCTGGCACCCAGTGGAGACCCTCAGGCCCAGTCAACTGTTAGATGAATTCAGCTTTTTGCCCTCCAGCCTCTTGGCTCCTATATATCTTCCCACATATGACACCATGAGGACAGTGCAGAAATCACTCAGTCCCCACTCCCTGCGTCTGGGTGAGCCCCATCAACCTAAAAACTAGGCCCTTACTGTGTCCCCCAATTCACTTTTTCAGAGGACTGACATGTATTCCTCTACTACAGGCTCCAATTAAACTCAGGGCACAAGCCAAAACTAAATTTTCCAACTGCCATTTGGTGCCCACTGCTTATTCACCCTCTCTTCACTTCCCAGCCCTTTTACCATAGTCAAACCAGTGTCTTGTTCCTGGACACACATGTGTGTGCACATATGTGTGGCTGTGTGCCTGTGTTCAAACACATACCCACACACATCTGTGGCTGTTTTTAAATGCATTTCTCTGTGGTCATGTAAATGTTTATGGTCATAGAAGCTTTCGTGTATCTATGTGTACATCTTTTTGGATTAACTTGTGATTCTTCACTAGATACAACTTTGGTCCTAAGATCAGGGTCTAATTGTGTTTCATGTTTGACTTGTTTGAAAGAAAGTGTTTGGTTCGGTTTGGGGTTTGTCTCATCTCTAGTGACAGGTGTCAGTGGTCTGTGAAACTTCCAGAGAAAGATAGGTAGAGATACAGGCATGACACATGAGGCCTATGTGACAGATAATAGGATGATCACAACACAGCAAGTTTCACAACTGGAAAGCTATGAGAGCAGAGTGATCTATCCAGGGTCAAATGCCTCATTGGAAAAAGGAGCAAAGAGTGAACCCACATCAGGCTCCTCAAAGTCGGCTCAGTGTTTCAACCCAGCCAGAGAGAGTAGTGTGGAGGGTATGGGTGTGACTGTGTCTAGTTGTCTACATGGTTTGGGCCAGGAAGCCATCAGCATGATGGTAGATCTAGGGAAGGACTTTGTCTGAGGCAGTGTCAGTTGAGACCTTCAGAGATGACATCACTTCCTGGATAAGGACAAAAAAGAATTTAGAACCCTAGTGCCCATGCAACTAAATTCCTGAGCAACCACTCTCAACTCATATCTCTACTAACTCTGTATAGAGAAAGATGTTCTTTTGCTGTCTCCAGTGGTGTTGGGGCTCAGGCCCCAGGAGACCACATAGAGGAGAATAGCCCAGATCTGGAGAAACTGTTTCAGGACTCACCCACACCTCCAGTGGAGATTTTCCCAGAGGATACCAAAGGTGACAGTTGGTCTGAAAGGGTAGATGAAGGGGATTCCCCCCCAATCGTGGTCTCCCACAGACCAGATTCTCAGGTGTCTCTGTGTGTGTGTGTGTGTGTGTGTGTGTGTGTGTGTGTGTGTGTATGTTAGTGTATGTGTGCACCCACATGTTGCGTGAGGATTTATAGGAAAATTCAATGTCACTGTTTTGACTTCACTGTAAGGCAAAGTCTTTTTCTCATGTACTCCTATTTCCATGTTTTAACTAACCTACCTTGGCAAAAAACCAGGGTGAAAATAAATCAGCCCACATCCCATGTGAGCACATCAGGGAGGACATCCTCAAAGCAATCATCCTGGAGAAAATGGTAAATGACCTACTGCCTTCCCTGCTGTTCTGGGACCCCATCTTCATCCCCACCTTCCTATGTAACAACCAGTGATCCAGGACAACTTAACATGAGCAGAACAGATGGTTTAAGTGGTAAGCATGACCTCCAATCCCAGAGGACATGTCACCTCTTAGCTATGCCTGAGGATACTGCTGTGCTTTCAGAGCCCAGTTAGCTTGTGTTCAGAGAGGTAAAATTTACCATCATAGGTTAGTAGTTCTAGTGGGATGATGTCTGGAAGTACAAGGCAAGACTCAATACTTCAGACATGGTTACACCAGTCTTCTCAGTAAGACTGTTGTAATTTATTCCTTTGGAAAGATCAAGGGCAAAGAAGAAATAGAGAGTCTTGTCTCATCCTGTAGATGTATCAACAGATCAAAGTGTTCCTCTAGAACTAACTACAGAACCTGAGCCAGTTACTTCATCAAGTCCAACTCATTCAGAACCTATGGAGGTCGAGGCAACTCCCAGTGAGCCTCCAGAACTGGAGCATGACAAAAGCCCACAAAGCCTTCACCTGTGGACACAGAGAATGGGAAAATTGAGAAGAATACCCTCTTGGATGCCCTTCAAGATTTGGTGCCTGAGCAAGTCACGCCAACAGATGCTGTGAGTTGCTGTGCAGTGCAGGGTGATGCCAGAAATCCCACTGACCTTTTCTCCCCAAACCAGTGAGTCCCCAACCCAGAGTCATTTTTGTGATTGTAATGCAAGGTACATAATAACCATGAATATTTTCATAACTAGAAACTTCAGGAAATATGGGGCACATCCAGTTACTCTATCAATTCAAGTACAGGTTACATTGCAGTAGCCAGGAAATCATATTTCTCTTGGCCAGAAACTCAGGCCTTTGGTTGAAGCCTTAGATGGATGAATTTACTCCCTTAAGTACAACAAAGAGTTTAGAGTCCAGGAATTATATGTGTGTAGGTGCAGAAGTGAGCTCTTCCTAGGTTTCTGATACTGGAATGATACCCAGTGTGCAAATGTGGAGAGTGGGGAGATATTAGAGACAAAATGACCTGGTCATTGTCACACACCTGGTGGGAAGGTTTGGTCATGTGTGAAGGCAGCTCTATGTCATCAAAGTTGTGGCACTGTAGGAGGCTGCATGGCCTAGAGACAGTGGAATGAGGGTTGTGGTTGTGTCTGCATCTACTTTTCCACATGGACTTGGCAAGTAGTGGGGGTACCATCGCAGTGAATCTCAGGGAGGGAGGTCGTGTCTGAGGAAGAGGCTCACATGAGAGAAACCTACAAAGATGATTTCACTTCCTGCATTAAGGACCCCAGAAATTGTGCGACTACATTTACATGTAATGATAGTCCAGAGCAACAACAGCCAGCTTCTTTCTCTGGAAACCCTATAGAGACAAGCATGTTCTCTTGTTTTGTAGTTTGTATACAAGCATGCACCAGGTGAGCCCACAATGGAGCCCATGTCCACATGTGGAAAGAATGGATCAGTCCTTGCTTAAGATGGCTCTGGATTTCCTAGAGGTCACCAAAGTTGACAGAGAGAGCTCCAGGTCATGTGACAAGACCACGTGAAGCAATCTGAACCCCAACAGAAAGAACCTCACTTCATTTTCTGGCAAAGTCATATTCCAGTTTGCTAGTGTTTCCATTTTGATCTGAACCTCCTTGATCCCCATGCAGAGTGAAAACGAGTCAGCATCCATCCTGGATGAGAACTGCACTAAGGACATCCTGGAGGCAGCCACACATGAGATGTTGGAGGAGCAACAGCTGCCATCTCTGCAGTTTGGAGACTTGCTTTTTGTGCCCACTAGATTGCAAGGCACCTACAGAAGAGTAAATATGATTCAGCAGGCACTGCAAATCTTGTTTTCGTGGTGAGCACCACCTCAATACTCATAACAATCCCTTCCTCCTGGCTGGGTTTGGCAGTGCCCTTCCCTGCTCTAAGTTTCAAACTGCAGACTGGAGTGCTCATAGGAACACCCTTATGAAGTGTTGCCAGATGGAGTGTGAGTGAGCCATAGAGGTGATTGCCTGTGTCTGAACCCAGAGAGTAGGCAGCACCATGCTCTGCCCTCATCTGCATGTCCCCACTGGGACTTGAGTATACCCCTTCCTTGGTCCTCACTTTCCTTGACCTGGGTAAAGACTTATGGCAATTTGCAAATAAGCTTCTTCATTCCATGGGTCCATCCCTGATATGGCTGTAGCAGACCAAGAAGTCCTTGGTTACTGAGGAACCAAAACACAGAATTCTGGGAAGGTTCTTGATGGGTTTCTTTCTTTAAGCAAATATAGGAGTCTCCCACTATGTGGTAGCAGGATTGCTGGCACTTTGCATAATTCCATAAAAGAGCAGGACAATCTCTGACGTCCTGGGTATCATTCCCTTGTCACAGCAGTCAGTAACATGGTGTGTTCTAGCAGGTTCCGTGGATGTAACACATTCTTGGATTCTTCTAGGTATGACTCCAACAGAAATCGTACAACTCAGGAGCAACTAAAAAGGTGAGCAGATGTAACTTAAAGTGGGTGACCCCCAGTCTGATGAGAGAGGACATTTGGGGCAATTTTGGTAGGACTGGGCACACTTAGGTCCCAAAACTCTTTTGATTTCAATTACAGGGCTGAGGTCTAGGGCTTTTCCTGAATGAGAAGGAAGTCTAGATAACTACCAGTAGCATCATGGGGACTTAAGGATGAGAGGGTCTGCTAGGGATGCAGGCCCCTGTGAGAATTCATCATCCTCAACACAAAGCCTACTCCCTGTTGCTCCTCAGTGCAATACAGAAGGTAGGAGGGAATTGTTTCTCACAGAAATTACCTGGTCCCCAGAGTCCAAATGAGTTCTCAGAAGGCCTGCTGTGACTACAATGTGAAAATTGTCATGGGTGACATCCCACAAGGTGCTCACGGAGATGAGACAGCAGGAAATAATATGTGAGGGCCAACAGAATCTTGTGATTGCCAGGAATGAGGATGTACCTGGGTGAATTTGAAATTCTGGAAGAACAGTGTTCCCAGAGACATACAGAACAGCATGGAGAGTCTAAATAATCAAGTCGTACTCAAGCCATTTAGCTTGGGCTTCCTCCCATGGAAGTTCCATGCAGCTCCTACCTGTTTAAATTTTCTGCCATGCCTGGAGAGACAAAGGGCTTCTTCTGGATTGTGTTGATCTCTGTATTGACAGGGGCAAGGACAGGAACCTACATCCAAATGTCTACTGTGGCAGGACAGGAAAAGGAAGGTCAGGCCTCTGATTCTGCTTCTCATCCATCTGTCTCCAGGGCTGTCTACTCGATCCTTATGACCTGGCTTGATGTGTATCCAGAGGACTTCTGCCAGCCCCTTGACATTGCCTGCCTAAGGCTGCTTATAGTGTACCTTCAGCCAACCATGCCTCACGTTGTCAGAAAGTGCCATGTCCAGTTTCTCCTGGGTCCTGGAGACCAATAAGGCAGAAACTGTGGGTGAGAAGCCTGGGGCAGAAACATAGAGCATGTGAGTATTGTTCAGGTCCTGGTCTCAACAGGTGGACATCCCAAGTCTGACACTGATTCAGGAGCAAAGGGGACTTATGATACACAGCAGTTGGAGCACCATCTGTTAAGGCATGATGTCATGGGTTCAGAAATGGGCCTTCTCAGACAGGCATGGGTCTGCTGTTTCTGGTGTCTCACCAGCAAAGACAACAGAGTGGAAGCATGGGAACACCCTTTTCCAGCTACAGGCTGATCTGGGACATACAGTAATCCAAGCACTTTTCTGAGCAATACTCCTTAGGGGTCATCAGGGCCTCAGCACTGCCTTTCCCCAGCCTTAGGTACAGGGGTGAGTTCTCAGTAGTTTCATTGCTGGATTAGAGGGATCTCAGAACCACATCATAGACCTGTCATAGACACAGCTCCAAGGGTAGGGGTGCTACAGTCCGTGTGGGTGACCCTGACCACTCCTTTTCCTTTCTCACGCCAGAACTGTAGCTCTTTATACTTCCAAAATATTCTGTACCATGAACATGAATTCTGCCTATCAGTTCCTACTGAAGAAGCAGATATTCAAAAAGCAAACAATTATGAAGAATAGTGCCTCTCTTGAAGGAAGAAAGGAGTCACTTGTCTCTTAGGAGGTTTCACCTCCTAAGACTGGAAGCCAGGCCCTTCAATCATAGATTAACTCTGGCCTGCAGATACTTCTTCAACTCATTTCCCTGGACTTTCAAAGTTCAGTGAAAGGTTCAAAGCTTTGTCCCTGTAATGTATATGTCCAAATTTACTCATAATATTGTTTATTTAGTTTACTCCTCATATTTGTTGCCAATGTTAGTTTTCAAAGATATGCTTAAGTTACTTTCAAATTGCCAACCACTTGGTTACTATCAAATTTTCTTTATTTACAATCTTTGTTCTCCATTTATCCAGACTCAGTCCCCCCTCCTTCCCTCACTGTTTCTCTATGTGTCTCTATTTCATGATTGGTTATGACTGTTAAATAAACTGTTTTATTTTATGAATTTGTGTGGAGTGTTACTTTTCTCACAGAAATATTCCTACTACTGTTTTCTTGTGTTTACCTATTAAACACTCCCATTTTTTAATTTTTCCAACCCTCTTCTTTAGTTCATTTCTCACAAAATCAGTATTGCTTTGTTTTTTTCCATTTAATTTTATTATCATTTAACAAATACAGTAAGGAGTTTTAGATTAATTTTACTTTATTTTTGTAGGCAATATTAATGTCTATACATTTTGTCTCAAAACATGTATTGTTATGCTATTTTATTTTATTTTTCTTATTTTCTACTGAAATACAATTACGTGGTTTTCACTGTTCATTGACATAGGGAAAATTCTTTTTTGTCTCATATTTTTCTGTAGTATTTCAAGAATATAAACTTTTAAATATAAAACCCTGTTTTCCATTTTAAGGGCAACATATTCACTGTACTAAATGCAAGCAATACAAAAATACATGAGGAAAATGAAAGTCCTTTATTGTCTTTCATCCTCCTCCTCTCCATATCATTTGCCATTGTTGGTTATGGAGTGTGCCCTATTAGCAAGGGTTCTCTGCCCATCTAAACTCCAGAATTGGGGATACTGTGTCACACATGAACTTCACTTTATGTAATAAGAACTTCAATAATGGCTGCATCACTTTATATTCCCCTCATCAGTGCACTTAGGTTCAAATATTTCTAAATTCTGACACTTGTTATTATCTGGGGTTTGTTTTTTTGGCAAGAGATGTGGGAGATTTTATTGAGATAGAAGACTGTAAATTAGGAGAATTTATAGAAAAGTGTAAAGCACCCAGGGTGAGTGGGAACTCCCACAAGAGGGTCTCCCTTTTTTGTTTTTTTGCTGGAGGCAATTTTGGTGGGAATGAGGTGATATCTCATGATGTGTTTGACTTTTGCCATCCTAATGATGCATGAGGTTCAACATCTTTCAAAAGCTTATTGGTCATTTGAATTTTTTTAAAGAAATGTAGGTTCTGTTCTTATGTTCATTTTTAAATCTGATGAAGTCTGACAGTTCAGGAAATCAATGTCAAGTTACATGCTGGCAGGCTACAATCAAACAGAAAGTTCAATTAGTAGAAACTAGCTCTCAAAAAATTGTTGAAAAGAGCCATTATGGGGAAATCAAGAGGACAGAGAGGACATAGACACTAGAACTCAGAGCACTCACAAACCTGAAACAACAGTTGAGATCTGTGGTATCAAGGATGGTAACTAGTTTCTTCACCAAGTAAGACATTGGCAATTCATGTGCAAACTAGTGTACAGCCCTTAAATTAGCTTTTCATAGCATAAGACAGCCCCAGAAGCCTGGGTGTTGCAGCTGCCTTGCAGGTCCACCCCAAGACCGTTGTTTCTCCATTTTTTTTCTTTTCTTGTTTTCCTTTATTCCTCTCTATGAAGAGCAAAAATTCAATGAATTCATACAGTAAACTGCAGAATAAGTTCTGAAAGTACCCGGCTGTCCTGTACCCACAAAAATTCTTAGACACTGATCCTCTGACTGTTGTCTGTCAGTCCCCAGGGCTGTTGACTATAGATTCTACCCATGGGAAACTACAACCCTTTCAGGTGAGTGAGTCACACCACTTCCTCTGGAGAAAACCATACAGACCAGCACAGCTTGAGGGAAGATGGACAAAGCTGTTGGCCTAATAAACCGATGGAAAATTCTACCTCCATCAACTGGCGGAGGGGCAGCCCATCCATGACTTTTTTGATTCTATGCCCATCTGATCCAATCTGTGTGGGAGAAGGGTGACTTACCCACATCTAGTGGAAAATGATACATTCTACTACCTTTGAGGAACTCATCGTGAGATCAGACAGACTTTGCAGAAAAGAGCTTAGGCCAAACAGCTCAATTCCAGATCCTAATCTTGCTCTCCAGGTGGGAAGGGTCCTACTGTGCACCTATCATCTCCTTGAGGGATCACCTGGGACAACCCACTCACTCAATCTGATCCTTGCTGACTATCCCCCAAGAAGAGCCAGGTCAAAAACACTTCAGTGGATCCCACCAAACCTGTCCAGTAGAGTGGGACACTGACAATAGACACACATTTCAGTTTATCAACCCTAAGAAGAGAGAAAGCCCAGTTACACATCACAGGGCAGCCCCCTGTGCAGTCACTGAACTCAGAGGAAACCCACTCCTCTCTATAACAAGGAAAAAAATTTGCACAATAAGTATATATTTTAATTTTTTGTTACTTATCTCCTTTTTCCATTCTGTTTCAATTTACATTTGCTTAGCAATCACTTGTTCCACTATTGTCTCCCTTGACTTTTTTCCCTTCCATTTTTTATTTCAGTCCCTCTCTTTACCTTCCTGCCTAGCCTCCCTTTTGCTCCACTCTTCCTATCTCATCCACACTAACCACTGACCAAGCAGTGTATTATACCAACAGTATACATTACTCTCATCCTTCTTATCCCTTTGCAACTGGTTCATCACTGAATCCATTAATTCATTATTGTTCACTTGTATCTCCTGCTCACTGAATAGAAAGTTAACATTAATCTAAAGAACAACTAAGCTAGCCAGAGCATAGAAAGAAATTAAGATAAGAAATAGATGATAGGAAATTAAAACCCCCAGCTAGCTAATCAACACCACATGTGCCAATCTCAAAATGGAAATATAGGGAATAAAAGAAGGCAGGGGAATATGATTCCTCAAAAGGGTAACAATCACAAAATAGAGGTTTTGGTGGACAATGAAGGGGATGAATCCTCAGATGCTGAGGTTAGAAGAATGAAGTTAAGAATGTTTAACAAGCTTAAAATGGAGCGTAAAGAGGACATACAAAAACAATCCAGTGAATCCCAACAGGACACATTAAAAAAATTGACAAGACACAGAAACACTTAAATGATCAAAGAAGATGATCAAACAGGATGCAGTCTCTAAAAATGAGACACCTGCAATTAGTCAGAACATGTTCTCTGTTTGGCACACTAGGGGCTGAGTACAGCACAGATCCTCTGCCCTCCAGATAACCCAGAGGCCAGGGATAGCCCACACTCTAAGACATTCATACCTCAGAAACTTTTTGGTGCAGACACCAGGGCACTTCGAGCAGGCCACAGACTCTGTTCTGACACATGGGTGGGTTCACTTTTTGGGCACTTCCTCATAAACAGCTGGAGACCTTCAGCAACCTCTAACTTGCAGACAACTGGGGCTGTTGAACAAGACATGGCCTCTATATTGCAGACACCAGTAAGCCTCCAGTACAATCTGTCCTAAAGACACCAAGAGACCCGGAAATGACCAGGGCCTGGGAGTGGCTTCAGCCTGTTCCCTGAAGACAAAAGTGGCTAGAGCCAAAGACAAGCCACAGCACTTATCCAGGCCAGAGTCAATCAACAGCCCCCAATTTGTAGACAGTGAGAACCCTATCATTGCCTCAGTCTTGCAGAAGTGCAGAGTTGTGAACAGGCTCCACCCTTGTGCTTCTGACACCCACTGCTAGGTAATCCATAGCCAATGCCCTTCAGAAGCCATGTGCTGTGGACAGGCCATAGTCTCTGCCATGCATACACCCATGAGCTGATAGGCCATAGATTCTGCCCAGAAGACACCAAGTGGCCTATACTCTGAAGACACACATTGAATGAGAGCAGATGCAGGCTCTATGCCCCAGATACCTAGGACAGGTGCAGTCTTCAGCCTGTTGCCATGCAGAATCCAGTTACTAGTAGAGGTATAAGCCAGAGGCTCTACCCTTCAGACACACAGGGGCTGGGAACAGGCTGTGTCCCGTGCCATTCAAATATTGGGAACAGGGTCTGTGGATGGACCATGACAATCCATCTGAAGACACCTGGAACTACCCTGCACCCTCTTCTATGTACACACCATGGGCTGAAAATTGGCCCCAGCCTGTGTACTGAAAATACCTGGAACAAGGGAAAAACTGAGTACTGTACTCTTTAGAATCCAGGAGTTGGAGATATCATGTTGCCTCTGGCCTGCAATAATCCAGGGGCCAGGGATAAATTGTGCCCTCTGCCCTGCAGACACCTGGGGACTGGGAAGAGTCATTTGTCTCTTCCCAGCAGACACCCATGTGGAGAGACAGGAACAACAGGTTCCCTGCAGGCTCGCAGCTTGTGACAGACTCCAAACTATGTACTGCAGAAAACCAGAACACTCCAGCATCTTCTGACCTGCATAAACACAGGGACTGGATGAGGATAAGCTCTCTGCCCTGGAGAACCCTGGGCCTGACAGCAACATCTGAGACCTATATTTATAAAAAGCATGAGCAACCCAGTGTCTTCTGTTGCATAAATTAAAAAGCCATGCCTAAGAGTTGGAGTATAGAGGTATTCTTCCAAAGATGATTCATCCCAAACATTTTAAAAAATTAACACCTATTCTGTGGAAAATTTCCCAAAAACTATGAGTGCATTTGCTTGGTAATTCACATTATGAAACTGAAATTCACCCAATAACAAAACCAAAGTCATTACAAGAAAACTATGCCCAATATGACTTTGACTATGGTAAAAAAAACCCTCAACAAAATACTAGCAAGTTGAATATGGCAACATATAAACAGAGTTATATACCATAACTGATAGGGGTTTTCCAAGGATTGCAGGATAGATGTAACACCAAATTTTGAATGAATGTAATATGTCCTAACTAAAATAAGCAATGAATATCACAGGATCATCTCAACAGATGAAAGATAAACAGGATCTCAGGTATATTCAGTGGTAGAGAATGTGCTTAGTATATTGGAGGGAATCCATGGGTTCAATTAACAACACAAAAAACAAAGAAAATAATTTCAAGAAATAAAAATCTCTCAGCATGCTACGAATACAAAGGCATTACTCTCAACCTGATAAAGAATATTTACAAAGTACCCACAGATGATATCACAAAAGAAACATTGTATCAAGGAATGTTTAATCCCTATTAGAAGGAACAAGAAAAGGTTATCAACTATTGCCAGGTATATTTAATATAGTAATGCAGGTTCTACTCCTGGTGATTAGGCAAGGGGACAAAAATACATCTAGAATGAAACAGAAGTTAAGTTGCTTCTACTACTCACATATGATATGCTCTTATATACAGGAAATCCTAAGGGATTCACTTGGAAAATGAGTTCAGTCAAGTGGCAGAATACAATTTCCAAATTTTTAAAACTCAGATGAAGTTGCGCACACACACATATACTAGCAACAACCATTCCCAACAGTGAAATTTCAGAAAATAAATTAGCATAGAGAAGAATGAGATACTTAGGGAAAAAAAATCTAACAAAATGATACACTTTTGCATAGAAACTGAAAAACATTTTTTTAAAGAAATGAAGATCTAGATAAATGAAAACAAATTGAAGGTTTAATTTTGTTTAAATGGCAACAATCAATTTTTCTACATGTTCAACTCATTCAAAATTTCAAATGGCTTTTTTAAGAAACTGACAAACCAGTATTTTTATTTATGTAGAAATTAAATGAAGTCAAAGCAGTCTCAAAACAGCAATTAGAGTCAAAGTTCCTAATTGCAAAATTTACTACCAAACTACAATAATTAAGACAATGTGCAAGCAGACATACAGATTAATGAAACAGAATTCATACTACAGCAATAAATCTGGTAAGTTGATTTAAAAGAAAAAGGTGGAGTCAGATGTGGTAACACATGTCTATTATCCCAGCACTCAGGAGGCAAGGCGGGAAGACCACAAGTTTGGTGCAAATCTGGACTACTTTGTGAGACCTGATATAAAAAAATGGCAACCAGACAATTATATGAAGAAATAGTCTTTTTCTTTTTTTTTTTTTTTTTTTTTTTTTGTTTTTATTTTTTAATTTTTTTAATTATTCATATGTGCATACAAGGCCTGGGTCATTTCTCACTCCTGCCCCCACCCCCTCCCTTACCACCCACTCTGCCCCCTCCCTCTCCCCCCCACCCCCTCAATACCCAGCAGAAACTATTTTGCCCTTATCTCTAGTTTTGTTGAAGAGAGAGTATAAGCAATAATAGGAAGGAACAAGGGTTTTTGCTGGTTGAGATAAGGATAGCTATACAGGGCATTGACTCACATTGATTTCCTGTGCATGTGTGTTACCTTCTAGGTTAATTCTTTTTGATCTAACCTTTTCTCTAGTTCCTGGTCCCCTTTTCCTATTGGCCTCAGTTGCTTCTAAGGTATCTGCTTTGGTTTCTCTGCACTGAGGGCAACAAATGCTAGCTAATTTTTTAGGTGTCTTACCTATCCTCACATCTCCCTTGTGTGCACTGGCTTTTATCTTGTGATCAAAGTTCAATCCCCTTGTTGTGTTTGCCCTTGATCCAATGTCCACGTATGAGGGAGAATATATGATTTTTGGTCTTTTGGGCCAGGCTAATCTCACTCAGAACGATGTTCTCCAATTCCATCCATCCACCCGTGAATGACAACATTTCACTCTTCTTCACGGCTGCATAAAATTCCATTGTGTATAAATACCACATTTTCTTGATCCATTCATCAGTAGTGGGGCATCTTGGCTGTTTCCATAACTTGGCTGTTGTGAATAGTGCTGCAGTAAACATGGGTGTGCAGGTGCCTCTGGAGTAACTTGTGTCACAGTCTTTTGGGTATATCCCCAGGAGTTCATACCAAGTTTTTCACTCCTTTTATAAGAAGATGAAAAATGAATTCCATCTCTGCCAAAACTAAAAACTTGTTCCTCTCACTGGCTGAATCTATAACCCAGACACTAAATGTCACTTCATGCTATGTTTGTGGGGGGGACCAACATGGGAAACCATTGGGCTTTAGAAAAAGATGACAAATGGCCTTACATGTAATGATGTTATAAAAATATAAACCCCTAAGTTAAGATGATGTTCTTCGACCCTAAGTGGGTCCAAGCATCAAAGCGGGGAATAATGTAGCAGGGAGGAGATCAGAAGAAAACAGTCTAGGCCCGAGTCCTGAGAAAGTAGCAGGGAGGTAGGGATGGTGTAGCAGAGAGATAAAACCTGAGAAATCTGAACATGAGGAAGGTCACGCAGCACCATGGAGGGGAAAGTCATAGCACTAGGGTAAAGTAGTCAATAAGACTAAATAGAACCATATATGGATTAGATCTTGCCTTTTGCTTCTGTAAACTGCTTGCAAGGTTAAAAAGTGAGACCTCTTTGTTCTCGGAGCTCAGCCTTTGGACATGAGTCCACTGACTCTGTGCTGGCACAATAAAATGTTGCTTCCTGCTAGTTGCCTCAGGAGTCCCATATCTCAGCCAACAAACTCCCACAACAGTTAGTCAGGTGCTCTACCACTTAAGCTACTCTGCAGCCCTGGGTAGAGAATATCATGTCTAGCAAGCTGAAGTCCTAAAGCACACTTTTGCCCCTGTGATTTGGGTGGGCCTGCATGACATGACACATCCCGATTTCAGTAGCCATCTCAGCCACCCACATCCACTATGTTTAACCAAGGTGTATTCCCCCAGCAACTCGAAAGTACAAAACTGAAAGATGGGGCCACCATTTTGAGTATCTACTCCCATTTCAAGTATGGGAGGTAGGAAATGTTTCTCCCTTTTTTCCCCATTTCTCTCCACTCTAATCCTGTTATACTAAATTCCTTTCCTTAATAAACCTTACTATTATTTCTACTTTTTTTTTTACATCTTGCTTCAATTCATGTCTTGCCACTTAAAAACTGAGGTATTTTCATATGATCCAGCAATATCACTCTTGGGGATATACCCAAAAGAATGTGACACGGGTTACTCCAGAGGCACCTGCACACCCATGTTTATTGCAGCACCATTCACAATAGCCAAGCCATGGAAACAGCCAAGATGCCCCACCACTGACAAATGGATTAAGAAAATGTGGTATTTATAAACAATGGAATTTTATGCAGCCAAGAAATAGTCTTTTTCAACAGTGCTGAGACAAGCAATGCAAAAGAATTAAGTCAGGCCCCAAACTCACCATATACATAAAAATTAACTCAAAATGTATCAAACATGAATGTAAGACCTAAAATTTTAAAACCCTGTAGAAAAAAGTGGAATAAATTTCCATGAGTTTGGTTTAGGCCATGATTTCTTAAACATGACATCAGAAGAAAAAGCAACAAAAGAAAGAATATTCTGGACTAAATGGAAATCATAAAACAACTTTTGTGATTCCAGTAACATCATCAAGAAAATTAAAATGAAAACACAGGATAAGAGAAAATACTTGCAAGTCATATATCTGAAAGGGGAAATGTGTATAGAATTTATAAGAATTCCTACAATTTAAAATAAAAAGAATTTATAAATTTATGGGAATTGAAAGAGTCACAAAATACAATAATAAAGACAAAGTAAAACAAAGTAAATAAGTTGGAAAGACATTTCTTCAAGATACAGAAATGACCAGTAAACACAGGAAAGTATGCTTGATCTCACTCAGAGAACTGCAAATCAAAACCACAGTGAAGTAAGTACCACTACCTCCCCATTAAGATGGCTAAAATCAAATCAGGCAATGATAAGTGGTAGCAAGGATATGGAAAAATCAGAATCCTCATTATTTTTGAGGGATTTTTAAATATTTCACTTCCTAACTGGTTTTAAGAACAGCCTTTCCTGTTAACGTTTTTCTGGCTTATCATTTATTCCTTAATATGAGACTGAAAGACATACTTTTTTCTGTTTCTCTATTAGCATACAATAGTGTGCAGGGGATACATTGTGAAATTTACAGATGTGCTTACAATATATTTCAAGTAGATTCACCCATTCTTCATTCTCCCTCATCCTTTCTCCCCTTCTGAAAATATCTCAACAGGTTTCTTTATTCTATTTTCATATATGAATACAAAATACATCCACTATATTAGCCCTCATTCATCCTTTGCTTATGTCTTCCCGACTCCCACTGGAACCCATCCCCAGAAAGGACCTGTTTTATCTTCCTGCCCTTCATTTTGTTAAAGTGTATAGCCCAAGGGGGTTTAAGCTTGCCATTTCACACAAGTATATATCCTGCTGTATGCAGTTTAATCACCACATTGCTTACTCTTTCTATGTCACTCTGCTGCCATATTACTCAACAGCTTACAGTGCATTACATCATCTTACCTTCACATGTACATGGAATGATTCAGTATTTTTCCCTCTCCATCACCCACGTCCTGTCACACAGACACGCTAATACAGTCTTATGTCTCTTTCTCCCTTTCTCTCTCCTTCCTGTCTATCCATATATATCTCCCTCTCTATATAAGATGTATGCATGCATGTGTGCATTTACTAATAGATCTAGCTTCCATGTATGAGGGAAAACATGTGACCTGTGGCCTCTTGAGCCTGGGGTACTTCTTTTAACATGACATTCTCCAGTTTCATCCATTTACCTGCAAACAGCAAAGTTCGCTTCTTCCTTATGGCTGAATAAAACTCCATTGTGAATAAACACAAATTTTCATAATGCATTTCTCAATTTGGGGACATCTGGGCTATTCCTAAAGCTTAAGTATTGTGAATCATGCTGCAATAAACATGGATGTGAAAGTGGCTTTATCATATCCTGGAGCAAATTTCCTCCAGGATATGCCCAGGAGTAGTACATTCTGCTTTCCATAGCAGTTGCACTAATTTACATTCCCATAAATAAGAGATAAGAATGCCTTCCCTCCCACATTCATCCTTGCCAGCATTTGACATTGTTTGTGATATTGATGACAGTCATTCTGACCAGAGAAATGTGGAATCTCAATGTCCTTTTGGTTTGCATTTCCTTTATGGCATAAGGTGTTGAGCATTTCTTCACATATTGATTGGGCATTCGTACTTCTTTTGAGAATTGTCTGTTCCATTCATTTGTCAACTTATTCATGGGGTGTTGATTCTTTGTGGGATTAGTTTTTTGAGCTCCCTGTACATTTGGGTTATTAATGCTTTGTCAGATGTATAGTGGGTAAAAATTTTCTCCCATTTTGTAGGCTGTTACTTAAGTCTAATGACTGTGTCCTTTGCTATGCAGAAGCTTTTCAGTTTATGCAGTTCCATTTATCAGTTGTGCTCTTGATTAGCTACTGGGGCTCTATTCATAAAGTTATTACCTATGCTTATATGGTCCAGTGTGTTCCCTAATTTTTCCTGGTGTAATTTCACATTTCAGACCTTACATTAAGATCTTTGATTTACTTTGAATTGACAGATTGGGATCAAGTTTCAGTTTTCTGCAGGTGGAAGTCCAGTTTTCCCAGCACAATTAGTTGAACAGGATGTCTTTTCTCCAATGTGCTTTTGGGCTCATTGTTGAAAATCAAATGCCTGTAGATGTTAAGGGTTTGTATTAGGTTCTTCTATTTTATATAGAATATATAGAGAGAATATATAGAATTATGATACCTCCAGTGTTGCTCTTTTGGCTCAGGATTGTTTTGGCTACTTGAGTTCTTTTGTGATTCCATATAAGCTTTAGGATTCACATTTTTATCTCAGTGAAAGATGTCATTGGAATTTTTATAGGAATTGTGTTGAACAAACAAATTGCTTTTGGTAGCATAATCATTTTCATAATATTGATTCTACCAATCCATGACATGGGATGCCCATCCATCTTCCAATGTCTTCATTGATTTGTAATTTTCCTTGTATAGGTTTTTCACTTCCTTAATTAAATTTATCCCTAGGTTTTTAAATTTCCTTGAAGCTTCTGTGATTGGTATTATTTTCCTAATTACATTCTCAGAATCTTCACCATTTTTGTATAGAAATGCTGCTGATTTTGATGTGTTGATTTTGCATTCTGAGAATTTTCTAAATGTGTTATGAGATAAAACAGTTTTTCCGTTGAGTTTTTAGGGTCTTTCAGGTATAAGATCATAACATCTGAAAATATTGATAATTTGCCTTATTCCTTTTCCCTTTGAATCCCTTTTATTTCTTTCTGCTGTTTTATTAGTCTGGCTGGGAATTCCTATAGTATGTTGAATAAGAGTCACAAGAGTTGATATCCTTGTCTCATTCCTGATTTTAGAGGAAATGGTTTCTGTTTTTCCCCATTTAGTAAGATGTCAGTTATAGGTTTGCTATACATAGCCTTAATAATGCTGAGGAATGAGCCTTCTATTCCTAGTTTCTTCAGAGCTTTTATCATGAAAGGATGTTGAATTTTGTCAAAGTCTTTTTCTGCATCTATTGAGAGATGATGTATTTTTTGTCCTTGATTTTGTTTATGTGTTGTATTACATGTATTGGTTTGCCTATTTTGTACAATCCTTAGATCCTTAGGGGGAAAAACTACTTGATCATGGTGTATGATATTTTTATGTGTCGTAGGACCCTGTTAGCAAGTATTTTATTGAGGATTTTTATATCTATGAGCATCAGGGATAATGGCCTATAACTTTTTTTTTATGTGTCTTTACCTGGCTTTGGTGATCAGGTAATGTTGGCTTTGTAGAATGAGTTTGATAGTATTCCTTCCTTTTGTACTTTATGAAATAGTTTGAGAAACATCTGTGTTAGTTCTTCTTTAATGATCTGGTATAATTTAGTAGTGAGATCATGATGATGTGGACTTTGCTTTGTTTGGAGGTTCTTTGAAAGAGTCTCATTCTCATTGCTTATTATAGCTCTGTTCAAGATTTTTTAATAAATTTTTTCATTGTGGTACTGGGCGTGCATTGTATCATTTACCAAAGTTCTTATACTATATCATAGTTGAATTCAATCCTCCATCATTCTCCTTTGTTTCCCCTGCCCCTATTCCTGAAACAGTTTCATTAGGTATCATTTTTCCATTTTAATACATTATTACATAATATTTCCATAATATTCACATTCCTACATCTTTCTAATCCTCCCCAACCAATGGTGCTAACCACCAGACAGCACCTGTTTTACCTTCTAGTTCTTTGTTTTGAAAAAAGACATTTTTGTTTGTTTAAGATTGTTGTACATCAGTTTCCTTGTAACATTTCCTTGTATGTTTGTACTATAACCCAAATTGGTACATCCTCTCTATTTTTCTTCTTTCCACATAATGCCTTTTCTATGGCGATTTCAACAGTTTAAAAAATTCTGTATTCTCTCTTGTATATAAAGTTCTGCTCAAGTGCTTAATGTCCTCTTGGTTTAGTTATGGTGGGTCATATGTATCAAGAAATGTATCTATTTCTTCTTCATTTACCAGTTTGTTACAGTATACATGTTTGAATTATTCACATATGATCTTTTATATTTCATTGGTGTCTGTTTTAATATTTCCTTTTTCATCTCCATATTTATTAACTTGTATCTTCTTCTTTCATCATTTACTTGATTTGGCTAGAGTTTCCTCAATCTTGCTTATTTTTTCAAAGGACCAACTTTCCAGTTCATTGATTTGTAGTATCCTTATTTTACTCTCCAACTCATTGACTTCTGCCCTGATTTTTATAATTCCCTCCCATGTATTAAGTTTTGCATTGATTTGTGTTTGTTTCCTAAAAGTTTGAGGTGTGTCATCAGATTATTCATCCAAGATCTTTCTAATTTTTTGATACAGCTATTCGTGGCTATAAATTCTCTTAAGAATGTGTTTTCTGTGTCCCACAGGTTGGGCTAAGTTGAGTCCTCAGTTTCATTTGTATCTAGGAATTTCTTACACAATTTCTTCCGTGACTCATTAATTGCTCAAAAGTGTGTTTTTCAATATGTATGAGTTTGAATGGTTTTGTGGTTTTCCTTGCTATTGATTTCCAATTTTATTCCATTATAATCTGTTAGTATTCAGACAATTATTTCAACTTTTTGTATTTGTTTAGGTTTGTTTTATGACCTAGGATGTGATCTATTTTGGAGACAGTTCTATGGGGTGCTGAGAATAATGTGTAATCACCCATAGGATGAAATACTATGCCAGTATCTATATCGTCTACACTACTGTTTAGCTCTAGGATATCCTGGTTAATTTTTGTCTGATGTTCTGCATATTGAAGAGAGTTGGATGTTGAAGTCCTTCCCTAATACTGTGTCTGGTTCCTTTAAGCTCAGAAGTGTTTGTTTTATGAAGTTGGGTGTATGGATGTTCATTGTATATATATATATATATATGTATATATATATATATATTAAGAATAGTTATGTCTTCTTGCTGGGTTGTTCCCTTTATTAATATGTAGAGGCTTTTGCATCTCTTCTGACTGATTTTTTTGTGCAAAATCTGCTTCATCTTATATAAGAACAGGTACTCTTGTGTTATTTTGGTTTCTGCATGCCAGGTATCTTTTTTCCAATGTTTCACTTTCTATTTGTATGTGTCTTTGATTGTGAGCCATGTTACTTGTAGACAACTGATTGTTGTATATTACTTTTTGATCCAATCAGATCATCTGTATCTTTTGATTGGAGAGTGAAGTCCATTTACATTTAGGATGATGGTTGAGAGGTACTTACTGATTCCTGTGTTTCCATTCCATTTTATACATACTGAGGCTCCCATTGACTATTCTTTCTTTAAGTGTAAAGTGGAAGAGTTTATTAAGATTGAAAAGAGTAAAGCCCTAAGAGTTGGGGTAAGTCCCAGTAGAGGGTACCCCTACTATTGACAGTTCTTTACTTTTGTCTTTGTTCACCTTTAGATTTTGCTGGTTGAATGAGTTGATCCTACTTGCTACTTTTCTAGCTGTGGTAGGCTTAACAGTTTCCCTTTTGAGTTTTATTCCTTCTTGCCTCTCATATTTGATTATTTTTCATTCTCTTCTATTATTCCCTTGATTATCCTTTGTAATGCAGGGTTGGTGGACATGAATTGCTTTACTTTATCCTTGTCTTGGAGAGGTCTTATTTCTCCACTGATATAAAAGGAGAGCTTTGCTGAATAAAGTATTTGTGGTAGGCATTTATGCTCTTTCAGAACATGAATTTTATGAACCAGCTTTCTTGGATTTTAGAGTTTGTGGTAAGAGGGCTAAAGTGATGCTTTTGTGTTTAATAATTGTATGGAAGCTGTTGTTTGTCTCATTGCTTTCAGAACTTTTCATTACTTTTTAATTATGAAATTTTAATTATAATGTGACATGGAATTTTAATTATGGATTTTAAATATGATGATCATGTGTTTTTGGAGGTCAAAATGCCTCCTGGGCATGGGTATTTATACTGTTAAATAGATTTGGGAAATTTTTAGCTATGATTTCTTTGAATAGTTTTCTTATGCCTTTAGTTTGTATTTGAGTTCCTTCTTCTACCCCATGAATACTGAGGTTTGGTCCTTTGGTTGTGTCCCAGAAGTCTTAAATTTTATATTCATGTGTAGTCATTTTTTTCCTTTTTGATTGTCAGCATTCATTATGTCCTAGATCTTGACCTCTATCTCTGATAGTCTTTATTCTGTTTGATCTTGTCTGTTGACAAAACTATCCACTGTGGCTTGTATCTGATTTATTGAAGTTTTTCATTTCTAACATCTCTACTTAGTTATTTTCATAATTTCCACTTCCTTGCTGAATTACTCTTCCATGTTGCTGACTTTCTTGTCTGATCTTGGATCAATTTACTAACTTCACTTATCTGTTTATTTGAATCCTCTGATCATTTTTACAGCAGGCTTCTGAGATCTCTCAGATCTCAACTAATTATTATTAATTAGTTATAATTATAATAATTAACTAATTATAATATTATTATAATTATAATAATTAACTAATTATTTCAACTAATTCATAACAATAACCTGTGGTTTCTAGTGGGATGAGTTGGGAGATTAACACTTGTTGAAAGGTATAAAGATTGGACATTGAGTATTATGGGATTCAGATGTGGAGAAGAGAGGGGAATAGGACAAGGAAAAGAAGGAGAGGTTGTTGTGAGAGGCAGGTGTATTAGAGTGCTCTATATAATTACATTTGGGAAATAGATAACGGTTTGAGGTATAAAGAGAAGTATAAGAAAAAAAGAAGATTCTAGCAAGTAGAAAACAAGTTTTTAAAAAAAGAAAAAAGCAAGAAATAACCAAAGAAGAACAAATTGAACAAAAAGAAACAAACTGACAAACAAAATAGAACTAAAACAGAAGACATGAATAATAAGGCAAATTGAAATGTCACAAGAAAACTCCTTGTATAGCTATCTTAAACAAAAAGTTTTTTATTTCAAAACTGGAGACCAAGAGGCAGAACAGATCCTTTCTGGGGAATTGGTACCAGTAGAAGGTAGCTAGAGAGGATTCATACCAAGATGTGGGGAAAGTGTGTAGGAAGGTGAATATGGCAAAAATACTGTGTAAACATGTATATAAATGGAAAAATGAGACCTGTTGGAACTATTCCAGGAATGAGGGGAAGGGGATAAAGGAGAATGATGAAGGTGGTGAATTCAACTATGGTATATGTGATACCTTGTAACAACTTTTGTAACTGTCACAATGTACCCCCAGCACAACAATAAATTTTTTTTAAACAAACTTGTTAGCTTTATAAAAAACAAAAATAAATAAATAAAACAAAAACCCAAACAAGTAAACAAAACAAACAAGCAAACAAAAGCACTTATATATATTCTTGGACAGCAATGTGTTTATCCAAGTTAGTCTTTTTTGTCCTGGTTGGGAGGGGAGGGTGGTATTGCACCTCTAGCTTAGGATATAGCATGGGCCTCAGGCAACTGTAGCTAAGACAGTGTGGTTGGTACTTTCCTGGCCAATTCTCTTGTAGAGCTTTGCCACCTGAGTTGTTTTGGTTCTGGGTGGTCACCATAGACAAGGAAGTTAGGCTTCCTATTGAAATGCAGAGAGCTCTGCATGTGTGAGTCCACTTGTTCTCTGAGTAGGGCACAGATAGCTTGAGAGGATGGGATCACCAACCTCTGGGCCTTTTGCTGCTTTTGAGATTGCCCCAGTCAAAACCTTACCCTCTCTTTGTCTACCTCTGATAGCAATCAAGTTCAGAGACCTGGAACTTCCCAGGCTGACACCTTTTAAATCTTCAAATTTGCTGAATTTGAAGTTTGCTACTTATCTTCATTTGCAATTAGGTAGCTGCACTAACTTGAATTCTCTATCATTATGTGAAGGGTGTTTTGCTTTTTAAATTGACCTCATTCAATGGGGCAGTTGTGGCAGAATTGGGCAGGGCTGCCAATCTCTGGGCATTTTTGCTAGTTTCTTGCCAGGGACACTCAGACTATCATCTCTAAACCCCTCCCTCACCATGTTTACCTCTGGTGGCAGACTCTCATGCAAACACTCTGAACTCTCTGGGCTGCAATTCCCCAAATCTCCTGAACTGCTCTGTCTTCAAGCCCTCCTGCCTGTAGGAGTTTTGGATACCTGGCTCTCTGCCAGGGGAAGCCAGGTGCTTTTTTTTGGAGATTTTCCTCGGGCAGTTAAGTATGGTCACAGTTCCCTACACCAGGTCCCTTCAGCTCTCAGCTCACTGCAAATCAAAGACACTCTGTAGTCAAGTGTCTCTAGATGCTAGACTCAATCAAGAAGCCCTCTCCCATTTGTGCCTTGCCACAGCTCTTTGAGTTATGGGGAATGAGAGATTGTATTGTTTTGCTGCTGGCCTGTCATGCAGGTGAAAGTTGCTCTCTCCTCATACCTGCACAGTTCAGTTAGGATTTGTGGGTGGTGTATTGTCTCAGAGTTGTCTCTGGCAGTCTGACTCAGAAACTGCCTAATTTACCTTCTTGTGGAAGCTTTGGCTTCCCTTCCTCCAAAGGGGAGTGTTGTCTGATGCTGCAAGTTGTTTCTGTCATCTTTTTGATTTGCCATATTTCTCAGATGTCCTGTCACCTTGGTGTATTTCTCTCTGCTCTCCTCTCTTTGGCTCTTCTGTATGTATTCTCTTATTTCTATCCAAACTCTTACTCACAGGGCCTGAGGACAAAGCTTTTATTCCTCCACCATCTTGCCATCACTTAAACTTAAAACATTCCTGTATTTTATAGTAAATTATAGCTAAACTTTATCCTTAGAATTGAGTCAGGAGCTTCCAAGATGGTGACTAGAGGTAGGAAGCAGATAGCATGTGCTCCTTAAACTAAAAATCTGAGACACTGGAGGCACACCTGCCAGGAAAAACCACCAAGAAGAGGCAAAACTCTGACATACCCAAACGCCCAGCCCACACATAGCTTCCCCATGCCACAATAAACAGAGAACCCAGGAGGGTTCCTGCGCTGCCAGCCACTGACTCCTAACCTGCTTGAGAGATGCAGATCAACAAGTGAGCAAATAAGCAGCACTCAGTACTCCCACAGCCACCCCTGGGATAAAGCAGTATAGCCCCCTTGACAGACTGACCCCTGCCCCACAAAAAAACCCTGAATAATAAACAAGCAACTGAAAAGGACACAGAGGGCAGGGCACCTTGAGTTCTGGAGAAAGGGGGCGGGGGCACTTCCCCACGAGAACTGTAAATAAACAAGCCTGCAGAGAAGGCAGATTTGGTGCCTCCCCCCAGCGAACTTGGAGTGGGGAAGACTTGTAACAGTGGCTGACATGCAAGATGCTCCACAGGAGAGTGTGGGAAGGGCACTTCCCCACTCAAACTCTAAATAAATGGCCTGCAACTGTAACAGGCTGGTAGTACTATACACTGGAGAAAGGGGGAGGGGCAGGAGACCAGGAGAACTCTAAATAAACAAAGCCTGCTGGACTAGGTGAGTGTGACAGCTCACACCAGTGAATTGCAATAAATAAAGCCTGCAGCAGCAGCTGACTGACAGAAGGTGGCAGGTGAGCAGCAGCCTGAAACAGAGCAGAAAGAGTTCACAAAGCTGTGTCCTGACCCAACTACCTGGTGAGACAACCACAGTGCTACTGACTAAATACCAACACCTGGACTGGATGCTGAAGGAGCAACACCACAACTCCTGAGACTGAAACATCATGGTTTCTGGACCTGAAACTTTTATTCTTTTACAGTTTTATATACCTTTTCTATTTTTAATTTTTTTCTTTTCATTTTATTTTTTTCCCTTTGATGAGATGACAGAACTATTACTCAAACACCAGCCAACAGGATGGGATGCTGAAGGAGTAACACCAAAACTATTAAGACTGAAATTTTATTGTGTTTGAACCTGAGATTTTTTTCTTTTTTTCTTTTTCTTTTTCTCTCTTCTTTTTTTTTTCTTTCTCTGTCTCTCTAATGTCTTTTTTAGCTCATTGTTGATTAGTACACTATCTCTCCCTGTTTATTTCTTTGGTGTTCTATTTTTTTCTTTTTTCTTTACCTTCTTTGCTTTTTTCTCCTTTTACCATTCCATTCTACATATCACTATTTTTACTATTACAAGCTAGAGAACACTAAATTACACACAGTACAGGGACAGTAACAGCACAAAGTGGAATGATGGGAAGACAGAAAAGAGATGGAAACCATTTTCCCCCCAATAATAAATTAGCAGTGGAAACAGAGGGAAATGAAGACAGATGCCCAGATCCAGACTCCAAGAAAACAAAGATAAACTCTGCCAAAGAACCCAGCAAAGCCCACAAGACCACACTGAAAAAAGAAATCCTGCAAGTAATCAATGAGAATTTCATAGAGATGGTACTGGATATGGTCAAGCAAAATGTACAAGAGAAACTGAAGAAATCCCAAGACAACAAAAAATAAATAATATGAGAAAGCACAAGAACAAATAAAAGAAACCATAGAAGCCCTGTATAAACACCAAAGTGTAATAAAGAACACCATAAATGGAGAGATAAATGAATCCAGCATGAAAATTGACAATATTAAAGAGGAAGTGACTCATGATATGGAAAGCCTCAGAAAAAAGAATGAAACAGAAATTCAAAACAAAATGAAAGGCCAATCCAGAAGACTAGAACAAGCAGAAGACAGAATCTCAGAACTCAAAGATGAAATGGTAATTAAAGGAAAAACCGAAGAACAGAAAACTCAAGACCTGTGAAAGGAATATGGAAAAATTCAACGACTCCATCAGAAAACCAAACCTGAGAATCATGGGCATTGAAGAAGGAGAAGAGGTGCAAGCAAAAGGAATTCATAATATATTCAATAAAATAATAACAGAAAATTTCCCAAATCTAGAGAAAACTATGCCCATTCAGGTACAGGAAGCCTCCAGAACACCAAACAGACTTGACCAAAATAGAACTACCCCGACATATTATCATCAAATCAATAAGCACAGAGTATAGAGAAAGATATTGAAAGCTGTAAGAGAGAAAAAACAACATACAAATGTAAACCCATCAAAACCACAGCAGATTTCTCAATGGAAGTATCAAAAGCAAGAAGAGCATGGGGTGAGGTCTTCCAGGCACTGAATGAAAATAACTTCAACCCTAGGATACTCTACCCAGCAAAACTATTATTCAAAATAGATGGAGTAATAAAAGTCTTCCATGATAAGCAGAAACTAAAACAATACATGACCACCAAGCCACCACTACAAAAGATTCTTCAAGGGATTCTGCACACAGAAAGTGAAACCCAACATAATCATGAAAGGACAGGCAGTACCAAACCACAGGAGAAGAAAAAGCAAGAAAGTAGAGAGTATCATCGATTTAGCTACACACAATCAAACCCTTAAAGAACTAAGACAACTAAATGACAGGAATCACCACATACCTATCAATACTAACACTCAATGTTAACAGACTTAATTCCCCCATCAAAAGACACTGTTTGACAAACTGGATTAAAAAGGAAGATCTAACAATGTGTTGTTTACAGGAGACCCATCTCATTGATAGAAACAGGCATAGGCTTAGGGTAAAAGGCTGGAAGAAGATTTACCAAGCCACTGGTCCCCCAAAAGAAGCAGGAGTAGCAATACTTATCTCAGAAAAGTAGACTTCAAACCTACATTGATCAAAGAAGATAAAGAAGGATATTCCATACTAATAAAATGGAAACTACACCAAAAGGAAATAACAATTATTACCCTAAATGCACCCAACATCAACACACCCAATTTCATCAAACATACTCTGAAGGACCTACAAACATATATATAAACTCCAACACAATGGTAGTGGGAGACCTTAATACCCCCTATTACCAATAGATAGGTTATCCAAACAAAAAATCAGTAAAGAAATCCTAGATCTAAATCATACCAAAGAGCAAATAGACTTATCTAATGTCCTCAGAACATTTCATCCAACTTCTACACAATATACATTCTTCTCAGCAGCCCACAGGACCTTCTCCAAAATTGATCATATCCTAGGGCACAAAGCAAGCCTCAGCAAATATAAGAAATTATACCATGCATTCTATCTCATCACAATGCATTAAAACTAGAACTCAACAACAAAAATAATAACAAAAAACATGCAATCAGCTGGAAACTGAACAGCACATTGCTCAATGACCAATGGGTCATTGATGAAATAAAAAGGTTCCTGGAAGTTAATGAAAATAAAAATACAACCTACCAGAACCTATGGGACACAGCAAAGGCAGTCCTGAGAGGAAAGTTTATAGCCATGTGTGCATATATTAACAACACAGAAAGATCTCAAATCAATAACCTAATATTACATTTCAAACTCCTAGAAAAATAAGAACAAGCAAATCTCAAAACAGACAGGAGAGAAATAATAAAAATAAGAGCTGAAATCAAAGAAATAGAAACAAAAAACCCACATACAAATAATTAATAAAACCAAAAGTTGGTTCTTTGAAAAAATAAACAAGATTGACAGACCCCTAGCAAACTTCACTAAAATGAGGAGAGAAAAACCCAAATCAGTAAAATCAGGAATACAAAACTGGAGAAAACAGCAAACACCATGGAAATGCAGTAAATCATCAGAGACTACTTTCAGAAACTATATTCTAATAAATTTGACAATCTTGAAGAAATGGACAGATTTCTAGATATTTATGATCATCCAAAACTGAACCAAGAGGACTTTAATCATCTGAATAGGTCTATAACACAAAATGAAATTCAAGCAGCAATAAAAAGTCTCCCAAAAAAGAAAAGTCCAGGACCTGATGGATTCTCTGCTGAATTCTATCAGACCTTTAAAGAAGAACTGATACCAACCCTCCTTAAACTGTTCCACAAAATAGAAAGGGAAGGAAAACTGCCAAACACATTTTATGAAGGAGTATTATACTCATCCCCAAAGCAGGCAAAGACACCTTGAAAAAGGAGAACTATAGGCCAATCTCCTTAATGAACATTGATGCAAAAATACTCAATAAAATAATCACAAACCGAATTCAACAACACATCAAAAAGATTATTCACCACTACCAAGTAGGCTTCATCCCAGGGATGCAGGGGCGGTTCAACATATGCAAATCAATAAATGTAATAAACCACATTAACAGAAGCAAAGACAAAAACCACTTGATCATCTCAATAGATGCAGAAAATCCTTTGATAAGATCCAACATCGTTTCATGATAAAAGCTCTAAGAAAACTAAGAATAGGAGGAAAGTACCTCAACATTATAAAAGCTATATATGACAAACCTACAGCCAGCATTATACTTAATGGTGAAAAACTGAAACCATTCCCTCTAAAATCAGGAACCAGACAAGGATGCCCACTATCTCCACTCCTATTCAACATAGTACTGGAATTCCTAGCCAGAGCAATTAGGCAAGAAGAAGGAATAAAAGGAATACAAATAGGTAAAGAAACTATCAATATAACCCTATTTGCAGATGATATGATCCTATATCTTAAAGAACCCAAAAAACTCCACCCAAAAACTCCTAGATAGCATCAACAGCTATAGCAGGGTAGCAGGATATAAAATCAATATAGAAAAATCATTAGCTTTTCTATACACTAATAATGAACAAACTGAGAAAGAATATATGAAAACAATTCCATTTACAATGGCCACAAAAAAATATCAAACACCTAGGAGTAAACTTAACAAAAGATGTGAATGACCTCTACAATGAAAACTATAAACCCCTGAAGAAAGAGATTGAGGAATACTATAGAAGATGGAGAGATCTCCCATGCTCATGGATTGATAGAATCAACATAGCAAAATAGCTATACTACCAAAAGCAATCTATATGTTTAATGGAATTCCCAATCCCAATGAATGACATTCATGAAACAGATTGAAAAATCTACCCTAAAAGTTATTTGGAAAGAGAAGAGCCCACGAATAGGCAAGGCAATACTCAGCGAAAGAAACATTGCTGGAGGTATCACAATACCCGACTTCAAACAATATTACAAAGCAATAGCAATAAAAACAGCATGGTACTGGCACAAAAACAGACATGAAGACCAGTGGAACAGAATAGAGGACCCGGATATGAACCAATACAACTATACTGAACTTATTTTTGACAAAGGCGCTAAAAATATACAATGGAGAAATGACAGCCTCTTCAACAAAAACTGTTGGGAAAACTGGTTAGTAGTCAGCAAAAAACTGAAACTAGATCCATGTTTATCACCCTGTACCAGTAGTAACTCAAAATGGATCAAGGGTCTTAATATCCGACCCCAAATTCTAAAGTTGGTACAGGAAAGAGTAGCAAATACTTTGGAACTAATAGGTATAGGCAAGGATTCCTCAATAGAACCCCAGCAGCTCAGCAACTAAGAGAAAGTATAGACAAATGGGACTTCATAAAACTAAAAAGCTTCTACTCAACAAAATTAATGCTCTCTAAACTGAAGAGACCACCTGAGAGTGGGAGAAAATATTTGCCAGCTACACAACAGACAAAGGACTGAAAACCAGAATATACAGGGAACTCAAAAAACCAAACTCTCCCAAAATTAATGAACCAATAAAGAAATGGGCAAGAGAACTAAACAGAAATTTTTCAAAAGAAGAAATTCAAATGGCTAAAAAACACATGAAAAAATGCTCACCATCTCTATCCATAAAGGAAAGGCAAATCAAATCCACACTAAGATTCCACCTCACCCCTGTTAGAATAGCCATCATCAGAAACACCACCAACAACAGGTGTTGGAGAGGATGTGGAGGAAAAGAAGCCCTCATACACGGCTGGTGGGAATGCAAACTAGTACAATCACTCTGAAAAAAATTTGGAGGCTTTTTAAAAATCTAAAGAGAGATCTGCCATGTGATCCAGCAATCCCACTCCTGGGGATATACCCAAAAGAATGTGATACAGGTTACTCCAGAGGCACTTGAACACCCATGTTTATTGCAGCACTATTCACAATAGCCAAGTTATGGAAACAGCCAAGATGCCTCACTACTGATGAATGGATTAAGAAAATGGGGTATTTATACACAATGGAATTCTATTCAGCCATGAAGAATGAAGTCTTATCATTTGCAAGTAAATGGATGGAAATGGAGAACATAATCCTGAACGAGGGTAGCCTGGCTTAGAAGACCAGAAATTTTATGTTCTCCCTCATATCCAGTCTTTAGATCAAGGGCCAAAAAAGCAAGGGTATTGGACTTTGGTCACATGATAAGGTGAGAGCATGCAAGGGAGGTATGAGGATAGGTAAGAAACCCAAAAAAACAAGATACCATTTGATGTCCTCAATGCAAAGGAATTAATGCAGAAACTTTAAAGTGACAGAGGTGAATAGGAGAAGGGAACCAGGAACTAGAGAAAAGGTTAGTTCAAGCAATGCGAGGATTCTCCATGTATAGCTATCCTTATCTCAACTAGCAAAAACCCTTGGTCCTCCTTACTAATATTTATACTCTCTCTTCAACAAAATTAGAGACAAGGGCAAAACAGTTCCTGCCTGGAAGTGAGAGGATGGCGGGGAGAGGGAGAGGGCTGATGGAAAGGGAGGGGGTATTGGGAAGGGGGGAGAAATGACCCAAACATTGTATGCACATGTGAATAAAAGAATAAATAAATAAATAAATAAATAAAAAAGAATTGAGGCAACTTTTTCTAAATTTTTTTGTGTTTTTCCTTGTGTAACCCCTTTGCAAAATAAAGAAAATAAAACCAAATTTGAGAGTTATAACTTGGCAGTTGAAATTATGAACAATGTAACAGTGATGGCCACTGAGTTATATTCACAGTAAAGGATGATTTTTCCTTTATTTGGGGGGGTGTTTTTTTCATCATATAGATATTTTTAATGTATACATATTGGGTGAAAAGTTTCAACATAAAAATCTTGCTTTCTTTGACAAAAGAGGACAACAAAGTTATTACACAAATGGAATGAGCACACAGACTATGTGATTATCATATTCATAATACATAGTTATTAATCTCATTTTTCACTCCACTTATTTGAAAGTGTAGTGTTGATAGAAGATGGTAGCATTTAAGTATTAGAACAGGGCCTTATGAAACAATTTTATTGATGATACTTATGTGTGTGTAACAGAAAACTCTTTACTGTATATAATTGTCATATCTCAGGGAACATGATTTAACAGTGACACTTTTATCTTATGAAGAAAAAAATCAAGTTTAAGTATTAGTTGTTTTAGAAATGCTACATAAACAAGAATGACATTTATTACTTATATATTCCTTTCCAAATGCCACTCTAATATAGTTTGTAAACTATAAAATGAAGCTCTGGTTGTCAAAAATTTAACCTTAACACCGTCAAGCTACAAAAGGAACTGATTATAAATTTTGGCACATTGGCTTTCTTACCTAAAATACATTCTCTTAGAAATGGGGTATTTAGTTAATTGTCCTGCTTTGGGACCTCAGTTATGGTACAAAGATAGAGGCCAAGGACCACAGATTCAGATTCACAATCACGTATGAAAATTGACAGTGAAGATCCATAGGCAGGTCAAGGATGCAACAGAGCATAGCAGTCTAGTTTGGTGCAAAAATAAGCTAAACCTTTTATGTGTTAATACTTGAAGGGAGTCACTCTACACATAGCAATGTTTGACCTCTTTTTTAGTGTTAGGATATCAACCCAGGACCTGAGATAGGATAAGCCTCATGTACTTCACCTCTGAGCTCTTTTCTCAGCCCCAATTTTTTACTTTCATACTAAGCAAAGATAGGTAAGAAGTTGTCAGTATTCTCTTTAACGACAGAGAGGAGTATCAGTTTTTTAAGCATGAGAATGTTAAAATTAAACTTTTATTTAGGATGCCTAATTTTCTAAAGATGTACCAATACTATCCTTATATTTAGTAAAATGAACAAGCTAACATACTTAAGAAACACAATAAACAAACTGACAAAATTCACCTATATTAAAGACAAACTCAGCCTGTTGAAATTGAGAAAGTAGGATAGCTTTCTGACATAGAAGGGCAACTCCTCCTAGATCATGAATATTAGTAAAGAAGCTCCCTGCCATGAATACTTAGGTACTTGGCCAACTCCAGACCTAAGGGAAAAACAAAGCCATAAATCACCCCAGGAATAATGAAAACTCTCTTTCCTCAGGGTTGCTTCATCTCTTCTATTTTATCTGTCTCAGAGAACATAGGGCACACTGCTGCATTAGGGTCCCATACAAAAGCATCACTTTTACCTCCTAACTGTGGTAACTGTTCCAGTGAAGACACACAAGGGCAATGATCTTTTAACATACAAGTCAGTTTAGAAGTCTTCTTTTGAAGATGTCTGGAACATCTTACTGGTGTTTAAAACTTTAGATCTTTAAATGCAGAATTTGTTTCATCAAGTTGTATCTTCTTTTTTATACTTTGCAAATATGGTGTACTAGGTATGTTATGTTTAATTAAGCAATGTGCTCCAGTTTCTGTATCAGGGATTCTAACCTCATCAATTGGATCATTTGCTTTGTTATCTTGTTCTTTGTCATTGTCTTAGAAAGCACATTTCTATGATGCTTTCTCTCCATTTTTGGATTTATTGGCTCTAGATTAAAAACTGTGTCTTTGATGTTGACTTCTTGAATTTGTTCCTTTGTTACATGAGTGTCCTCAACATTTTCTCCAAAATTAACCTTTTCTAGATTCTTCATTGTTAGGATATTTACAATTGCATCATTCTTTTTGGCTCAACAGTTGTGGTTTCATATTACCATTTAGTAATGCCAATGTTAAAAGGTTTAATTCTGCCTTGTGGTCAATAATTGAGTTCAGTGTTCATATTGGGGGAAAGAATATGGTCATAAAATCAATCCCATTCCCTACTATATAAGAGATTGAGACTTCCAAAAAGGAACTTTTGGTATTAGGGTAAAAAAAAACTTTCAAACTCATTTCCTTTCCATTTAGGATATTGGTAAATCTTAGCAAAAATTTTGCATCTACTGCTTTTAGTGGATATTAGAATATATTAGAACTGGACTTATTATAGATAATTCCTATAGATAACAAAACACTATTTGTACAGAACTTTAATTTATTATCATTTATTAACTAATTGGTTTTATTGATTTGCCTACTGTCCAGTTGTTGAGCTTTAGAAAAAATTAAATGCTGTGTAAATGGTCACTATTTAAGGTATGGTGAGATAAAATCCTTTTTATGTGATGAATTCTTTTTAATATTAAAAACATCTAATTCATTTTCCTATATTTAACATGTTAGAAAGCAAGTTTGGTCCAAAGAAACAATGAAAAGCTAGGTTTCCTGGCTCATATTTTGCTATTATTTTAGGCTAAAGTAAATTACCTTTTATATCTTACAGTTCCATGTTTGGGGAAAATCTGAACAGATATTAAAAAGTTTGACAGTTAAATTTTAATGTTTTTCTAACTTTTCTGTGTAAATACACCTTGATTACTCAATTGTAAAGTGATACTGAAAACATGTACCTGACATAAAATATATCTGAAAGTTAAAGCTTAAAATTATTCATTTAATATCCCATTTTCAGAGAGTGTCTTAACAACCAGAATTGAATAATGAGTGTGATAGAGGTGATATATCTATATATTCAGGTCTGTCCTAAGTGGAAAAGCATGAGAAAAATGTAGATCAAGCAAGGGTAATTGCAATGGAGAACAATTTAAAACTCATTTGAAATAAGCCATAGCTGAGGTTGGCCACAACGTTCTCATATACTTTGTTTCTTAGCCATTTTCAGTCTACCAGATCTCCAAATAGCATAGGAGCAGGAAACTAACTTAGTCCTAAACCATGTTATCTTCAGAATAAAGATAAGCAGAGGAAGTGGCTAAAAATATATATGCTTCAGGGATTTTTGGTAATTTTTGGCTTGAGGATAGATCACATTTATTTAAATATAGCTAGTATTGAAACAAACATTTATATTATCCTGTTTTCTAAAGTTTTGGAATGTATGATTTTATCACCTTAGCAGCATAAACCATTAGTCAAAAATTTGGTATTTGACTGCAAATTAGAAAACCCTACTTATGAGTTGGAAGGGTACACACAATAACAATAAACAAGACTGACAGGCAGAATACATGGTATGCTAGAGAAGGAAAGTTAAAGCATGAAGATGAAATTCTTATGTGCTGCAGGCATGGTGGGTATGAGAGTTACAGGAGTGAGTTCAGGAGTGAATGGAGGGCTAGGGTGTAGATCAGTTGCAAAGTGCTTTCCTATCATGGTCAAGGCCCTAGTCTTGATCCTTGGAAACACACACACACACACACACACACACACACACACATACACACACAAGAATGGGAAATAAGTTTGAGTCCATGAGTACAGATCCTTCTTTCAAAGGCATCATAGCTAAGTTACATAAATGACCTATCTTCTTCTTATCTGATTATTTTTCAGTTCTTATGTAATGATCATGCATTATGTTCACAGCACTTTCTTTCACATTTTATTGAATTACATTTATGTGGCACTAAAAATACACCAATGTATTAAATAATGACTTCATAAAATTACAAACTAAAGGACACATCTAAAATGTCTTAGTTTTATATTATATAAGTTGATTGTCTATTTTGCCCATAATTATAAATAAAGACCACAGAAAGACTATACTTTTCCATGGCAATATTTCGTGCTTGATAAAAGAAATCTAATTCTGGGATATCTTCTGCTAGTCAAATATATACGCAATTAGAAAAAGTTTATCAATTCTTAATTTAATATATGAATGATCCTTTAATATGATTTTAATAGATTTTACCCAATATACAAAAATACTGATGGAACACGGACCTCCATGGACAATCTTTTGCAGTCTTCGGATAAATTGGAGGTTCCAATATTTTAGCACACATGCATTGGAAACAAAGACCAAAACAATCCTTACAGTTACACTTACTGCTCAGAAGGCTGTTTCTACTTTGGAATAAATCTATGGATTTACCATTGAAAATGGAGAAAAAACAGTAGTGAAACCTGAACAGGAAGACTTACTGTTCTCCATAAGTGTATGTAATCCTAATAGAGAGAAATTAACATTTTAAGGAGTAATATTTGCTTTTTGAGTCCACAAATATTTTAATTAAAATGATCCTCTTAGAAACCTTGACAGTATTGTACTGAGTTCTACAGCTAATTTCAATCCCAGTCATAAAATTTAACAAAGGCATATCTATGTCTTGAGTCTACTTTTAATAATGCTTACCCTGTTCAAGTTTTTAATAATGAGCTTGCATGTTGATTTGAGGTATGTACTCCATGTCATGTTAAAGTACAATTTATTTCTCACTGCACTTCAATAGCTACAGACAAGGCTAAAGTGCAATAGATTTTGTTTTGGCATGGTTCCATCAACAGCACTCTGATAGAGGAAATGGAATGTCACCTACTATCGGGAAGGTGATGATAATCTGCTCTCCATTTGAGCCTAGTGAGCATATTTTGATGGGGACATGGAGGGCCAATTTTGACTACCACACTCATCTTCAGTGCTGCTGATGTACATGAAGTAATGATGACGAGTACCTCTTGGCACCTGGCTCAAGTAAGCTAAGTCTTGTCAGAAAGGTTTTGTGCTGTACTGGAGATACCTGTGCTTCAGTTGGGAAACATATGCTACCTTACCTTTAAGTTCAATCCATTCCATACTGTCTGGTTGCCTAGGCACCATCTGAGGAATTTTTTCTTTCAAATATTATAATTTTTGCATTGGGAGTAGCTTATGGATCCTTTTAAGTTATCTGTCTATCTATATAGCTATAGCATCTGTCTATCATATATCGATTTATGTTTATCTATATATGTTATTATCCCAGGCACACTCTTTATCTGTTCTATTTGCTCTTTCCTGACAATTCTTTTGTCAATAACAAATTTCAAAAGCATGCCATCTGATAATTCCAATGTCTGGTTATCAAGGTATTTGTTTTTACTATTTTTTGTCTGTTGATTATAGGTGTTATTTTTCTTGGTTTTCATATGTTTTAAATTTGTATTGTATTTCAAACATTGCAACATAAAAGAGCATAGGAAAAGGAGGACTAATGTTCTAGTTTGGGATTTTAGTGAATGCTTTTTCTTGCCTTTGTCAGGCAGTTAAGGTGAAGGGTTTATTAATTTCAATCCCCTAAATAAACTGGGCTGGATCTGGTCCGCAGTAAACTTTAAAAAATTTTTTTATTTGTTTATTCACATGTGCATACATTGTTTGGGCCATTTCTCCCCCCTGCACCCCCTCCCTCTCTTCCCACCTCCACCTCGCTTACAGGCAGAACCTATTCTGCCCTAATCACTAATTTTGTTGAAGAGAAAACATAAGCAAAAATAAGAAAGACAAAGAGTTTTTGCTACTTGAGATAAGGATAGCTATACAGAGAGATTCCTAGCATTGCTTACATCAACCCAAGTTGATTCATCTCTACCTGACCTTGTCACTAGTTCCTGATCCCCTTCCCATATTGACCTCTCTCACTTTAAGGTTTCTGTATTAGTTCCTCTGCAGTGGAGACATCAAACACTTTCATGTTTGGGGCAGTAAACTTGTAATGGCTGTGCTGTTTTAAGCCTTTGACCTTTGACTGTTTTCCAAAGCTCTGATAAAGTGGGTTCTGACTCTTCCTGCTTTTTTTGTTTCTGTGAAAGACAAGAACTTAAGCTGTCTAGTCCATCATTTTACCTATGTTACTACCCTTTCAGTTAATCATTCCTTTTCCTTTCTTTATAATTTCACCATTTAAAATGCATATACTGAAACAATGTATCACTTGATTCACCTGGTTCTAGATAGAATCATACACTATGAATTTGCTATGACCTGATCTTTGTGCTCAACTTTATGTTGGAGATTCATCCATAGTGATGTGTATAGTTGAACTTCATTCATTTTTGCTATTGTGTAATTTTCTGTTGAATTAACATATCACAGCTCAATTATCCATTCTACAGTAGGTAGATGTTTCTGTGTATTTCACAGCTTTGTTTTTTCAGTGCTTCTGTCTTCTGGTGCACATTTACAATAATATCATCACCACAGACTAGAATACTTGTGTCCTAGGATATCCACATGTTCTGTTTAGCTAGAACATGTGAAACTATTGTTCATAAGTGGCTTTAAAATGCTTTTACCACATTTATTTCCATATAGACCCATGTTTGTGTTCTTTATTCTATTCTACTGGTGTATTTGTCTATTCTTAATCATGGTATCAGTACTATAAAATAATTTTGAATAAGGAAATTATTTTTACTTCTCCTGTGTTCTTAAGAAATGTCATCAGTATTCTTAGTCATATCTTCCACTGAGTAACACAAGCATCAAGGATGTAATTTCAAATATCTCATTGTTAACTTCTCTTTTTTTAACTACTCAGCTATCTTCTTGCTACACTCATTAATATCTAATATTTGTTTTCTTCTGTTCCAGAACTATTTATGAAATTTCTTCTTCCTCATCTTTTAAAATTTCTACGTTTTATTCCATTATTTTCTTAAGATTAACAAGTGATGAGATTATGACATGGTTTATTTCTATAATATCATTTAGTATAACAGGGTCTTTATTCTTCTCCTTTTTGTCAATTCCTTCTTTAAAAATGTGATAGAATAATTAGGTAATAGATAGGCAATAAACAAAGGATAAGTCATCCAAAATTTTGCCACCCAAGAAGAAATCATGTAATGGTTTTCTCTTTATAGTTTATTGAAAACCACATATTGTAACCCAAACAATGTATGCACATATGAGCATATGAATAAAGAAAAAATCACACATTGTTCAATATCATTCATTTTGTCACATTATTTTTATTTATATCACTTATTTTTATAATTTGAAATTATTTACTTAAATTCCTCAGTTTAATACAACCTGAACAGACTGAGTAAATTATAGCAACATATATGAGGTTAAAGTAATTTAATTATTTCATTGGCAGATAAAGTACAGATTCTGACATATTTTATCATTTTGTGTGAATACTGTTTGCTGTAAGTGTCACTAAAGTAGCTTTCTACAAATATTTTTAAATTCTTAGGTTTACTCAGCAGTCCTTAGAACTTGCACATCAAATCTTCCAATTTATCAGGCCACCCCTTTGTCCTTAATCAGCTGAGAGAGAAAATTAATTTTGCCATATGAAATGAGCACATACTCCACCCAAATATTATGGTAAGTGCCATGTAAATATTCAGTAGTATTTTTTGGGTTGGAAGATGTAATAATTAGCTAAATTCTTTTCCAAGGTCTTGGGGCAATTATCTATCATTTCTTTAAGGATTCTTATTACTGCCTGCAAGATCTAGCTTCTTATATAATTTCAAGCCAGGGCTCAATGAAACAATATAAATTGATATGTTCTATCTCTTTTTGAGGACATTTTATTAGCACATATTAGTTGTACAGGGATTTTTTACTGTAACATTTGCATATATGCTTACAATGTGCCTTGGTTAGATTTACCCCCTCCATCATTCTCCTCCTACTCCATATCCCCATTCTTAAAAGTTTCAGCAAGAATTGTTCTATTTCTATTGTTCTATTTTCAGGCAAGAATAAACCATACTCAACTTCTTTTACCCTCTCCATTAACTCTATCCTTTCCCACTGTTACCCATCTCTAATCAGGACCCAATTCACATTCCTGTCTTTATTTTTTAAGTGTATATTCATTGTTTCAAGGACTTTGCCATGGTATTTCACACATGAATATATTCTGTTTCAGTCAGATTAACCCCCTCTATTACACTCTCTTCCCATGACCCACCTCTCTATTATTGAAAAGCTTTCAGTGCATTTTGTTATGTCATCTTCTTCCACAGATGCAGTGTATTTCAATATTGTTCACTCTCAGTCACTCTCTTTTCCTCTCCTTCCTCCCCCTAGTCCTCTCATATGGTCCCCTACAACAAACATATTCAGTATACATTTATATAATCATGTATGTGTTTCTGTATACATTTACATTGTATGGCTAACTTCCATGTATGAGAGATAGCATGCAACCTTCATCTTTCTGCAACTGGTTGACTTTATTTAACATAATGATTGGCAGTCCCATCCATTTACCTGTAAATGCTATAACTTCATTCTTGCTTATGACTGAATAATAATCCATTGTGTACACAAACTACATTTTCTGCATCCATTCAACCATTGAAGGGAATCTGAGCTGTTTCCATAGCTTGACGTTTGTGAATAGTTCTACACTACACATGGGTATGCAAGTGTCTCTATTGTATCCTGACTCACATCCCTGAGGCATATGACCAGGAGTGGTAACATTGGATCACATGGCAACTTTGGTTTTAGTTTTTTGAGGAACATCTATACTGTTTTCCATAGTGGCTGTACTAATTTACATTCCACCCAACAGTTTATAAAGGTTCCTTTCCCCCATATCCTTGCCAACATTTGTTATTGTGTTCTTGAAAATAGCCATTTTAACTCAAGTAAGGTAAAATCTCAATGTCATTTTGATTTTATTTGCATTTCCTTTACAGCCAGGGATAATGAGCCTTTCTCTGTGTATTTATTAGCTATTTATACTCCTTTTGAGAATCATCTGTTCAGCTCATTTATAAATTTGCTCATTGGGTTATTGATACTATGGGAGCTTAGCTTTTTGAGCTCCCTGTATATCCTGGTTATTAATCCCTTGTTCAATGTGTAGGAGGCAAAATTTTCCCCCATTCCAAAGACTGTCTCTTTACTCTAGTAAATGTTTCCTTTACTGTGCAGAAGCTTTTTAGTTTTCTGCAGAACCATTTGTCAATTCTTTCTCTTATTTGCTGAGCTATTGGAGGTCTATTCCGGAAGTTATTATCTATGCCTATATGTTCCAGTGTTTTCCTTATTTTTTTTCCAGTAGTAGGTTCAAATCTTCAGGTCTTACATTAAGGTCTTTGATCCATTGTGAATTGACGGATAAAGAGTGAAAGACAGAGATCTCGTTTCAGTATTCTGCATGTCAATATCCAGTTTTCCCAGTACCATTTGTTGAAGAGGCTGTCTTTTCTCCAATGTATATTTTGGGCTCCTTTGTAAAAAATCAGATGCCTGTAGATTTGTGGATTTATTTCTAGGTATTCTATTCTGTTCCATCAATCTTTGTGCCTGTTCTTATGCCTATACCAAGCTGTTTTTACAAGTATGACTCTGTAGTATACATTGAAGTCACGTATTGTGATAGCTCCAGCATTTCTGTTTTTGCTCAAGATTCCTTTGGCTATTTGAGGTCTTTTGTGCTTCCATATGAAATTTAGGTTTGATTTTTCTATCTTTGTGAAGAATGTCATTTGAATTTTGATGGGGATTTCTTTTGGTACTATTATCCTTGTCATGATATTGATTCTGCCTATCTGAGATCATAGGATACCTTCCCATCTTCTAATGTGTTTTTAAAATTTCTTTCTTTAGTGATTTATAGTTTTCATGTTGCTTCCATTGTTAAGTTTATTCCTGGATATTTTATTATTCATTTGGTACTTTTGGTGTTAGAACTCAGGGTCTCATGCTTGTTTGGCAGGCACTCTACTACTTCAACCACTCTCCAAGACCTATTTTTTGCTGAGTATTTTTGAGATAGGGTCTTGAGAACTATTTGCCCTGGCTGAGATCCTCCTGATCTCTGCCTTCTGATTATAAGCATGAGCCAACAACACCTGAGTGTTTTCTTATTTTTGAGGTTATTGTGAATGAATTATTTTCCTGATTTCTTTCTCAGGTTGATCATTGTTAATGTATTGAAAAGCTGATTATTTTTGCATGTTGACTTTGTATCCTGCTACTTTACTAAAAGGTGTTTATGAGATCTAAGAGTTTGTTATTGGAATTTTTAAGGTCTTTTAGGTTTGATATCATATCACCTGGAAATAGAGATAATTTGACTTCTTTCCTAATTGAATCCCTTTTATTATTTCTCCTGTTTTATTGTACTGGCTAATAATTCCAGTACTATTCTGAATAAGAGTGGGAAGAGCAGACAACCTTGTCTTGTTCCTGATTTTAGAGGAAATGATCTGTTTTCCCCCATTTAGTATAATGTAGTTTATAGGTTTGTCATATGTAGTCTTTTGTATGTTGAAGTACATTCCTTCTATTCCTAGTTTCTTCAGAATGAACATTACAAAAGGATATTGAATTTTGTGAAAGCCTATTCTGGATCTTCTGAGATCTTCATGCAGGATTCTGTTTATATGCAGTATTACATTTATTGATTTGCATGTGCTGAGCAGTTTTTGAATCCCTGTGATAAAACCAACTTTATAATGATATATGATTTTTGTATTTGTTATTTAATTCAGTTTGCAAGTTCATCAAAGTGATTGGTCTGTAATTCTTTTTTGTCTCCTTGTCTGGTTTTTCAATGAGTATAATATGGCATCGTAGAATGTGTTTGATAGTGTTCCTTCCTTTTCTAGTTCATGAAGAAGTTTGAGGAGTATTGGTATTAGTTCTTCTTCAAAGGTTTCATAGAATTTGGTAGTAAATCTATCCAATCCTGAGCTTTTCTTTTTTGGGAGACCATTACTGCTTTAATTCCATTGCTCAATAGATCTCATAGATTTATTTAGGTGATTTACATTCTCTTGGTTCAATTTTAGTAGTTCCAATGCATCTAGGAATTTACCATTTTCTTTAAATTTTCAATTTATTTATATATGTTTTCAAAATATTCCCTCATGATTCTTTGGATTTCATTGATATTGGTTCTGATATTCTATTTTTCAGCTCTAATTTTATTGTTTAGGATCTTCTTACTCCTCATTCTAGTCTGATTTATTGAGGGTTTATCAATCTTATTTACCTTTTCAAATAACCAACGTTTTTTCCATTGATTGTTTCTATAATTATTTGTCTCTATTTCATGAATTCTGGCCTATTTTTTAAATTATTTCTCTCTATTGGCTTGTTTGGGGTTTTCTTAATCTTATTTTTATTAGATCTTGATGTGCATCACTATTTTATTTTTGAGTCCTGTGTTTTTTATATAGGTGCTCAGTTCTGCTTTTGCTACACCCCAGAGGTTCTGGTAGATTGTTCTCATTTTCATTAGATTTTAGGAATGTTTGGATTTCCTCCTTTATTTCTTTGATGACCCAAGGATCATTCAACAATGTGTTGTTCAGTCTTTATGTGTTTGAATATTTTCTGTAGTTTCTTTTGCTGTTGAGTTCTAGTTCTTTTCCTCTATGATCTGATAGAATACAAGGAATGATTTCAACATTCTTACATTTGCTAATACTTGCTTTGTGTCCTAAAATAGTTTCTATTTTGAAGAAAGTTCTATTGGCTGCTGAAGAGAATGTATATTATACAGTAGTTGGATGAAATACTCTATAGGTGTCTGTTAATTCCACTTGGTCTATGGTGTCAACTAATTCTGAGGTTTCTTTGCTGATTTTTTTGTTTTGATTACCAATCTATTGGTGAAAGTGTAGTGTAGAAATCCTCCACCATTATTGTGTTCAACTCTATCTGTGCTTTTGAGACTAATAGGTTGTTTTTTCTAATGTAGTTGGATCCACTGACATTTGGTGCATATATGGTAAGATTTGGTATTCCATTTGTGGATTGCTCCCTTTATTAATACAAAGTGACCTTGCAATCTTTTCTGACTAATTTTGGTCCAATTTTTTCTTGATCAGATATGAGTATGTATACTCCTCCTGTTTTAGGGTTCATTTTCCATTTCTCTCTAAGTCAATATTTGTCTTTGTCAGTGAGATGCATTTCTTGTGAGCAATAAATGTTTGGTCTTGGTTTTTAATTCAACTTGCCATTCTTTGCCTTTTGATTGGGGAATTGAGGCTATTAATATTTAGCATTAATCTTGAAAGGTAGCAGTAGTTCCTATCATTTTGTTGATAGTTCTGACATTTACTTCCCCATATTTCTTGTTTGCTAATCTACTTGGATAGTGAGACTTATCCTTTCTTGCATTTTTCTGGTTGTGTCTATGTTCTTCATGTGTGTAGGACTCCTTTAAGTATTTTCTGTGGTGTTGGCTTAGTGGTTACTAACTACTTACATTTTGTAATTCTGAAATATTTTTATTCCCTCAATTATGAAGGATAATTTTGCTTGATGGACTAATAGAGGTTGACCGTTGTTTTCTTTCAGAGCTCAAAATATATCATTCCATACCCTGTTTGCATATTATGTTGAGAAATCTGCTATTATTCTGATGGGTTTTCCTCTATATGTGACTTGTTGCTTCTCTTTTGCAACTTTCAATATTCTTTCATTATTCTGTATGTTTAGTATTTTAATTATAATGTATCTTGTATTTTTTTTTGATCCTGTTTGTTTAGTATTCTGAAAGCCCTCCTGTATCTGGTTGTCCCTCCTTTTCTCATCACTGGAGAAAATTTCAGCTATTATGTTATTGAATATGTTGTCTATGCCTTTGGTTTATGTCACTTCTCCTTCTTCTATACCCATAATTGATAGGTTTGGTATTTTATGGTGTTCCAGAAGTCTTGCATGTTCCATTCATGGTTTCTTTGTATTTTCCATTGTTTTTTGATTGATCTAATTCTGCTATTTTATTTTCAGTTCCCAATACAATATTTTCAACCTCCTCCACTCTGTGCTAAGGTTTTCAGTTGAGATTTTATATGTGATATTGAGTTTACTATTTCCAAGATTTCAATTGATTTTTTCTTAGGATTCTCTATCTTTATTGAATTCATCTCTCACATCTTGCATTATCTTCTTTCTTTCTTTCAGCTCTCTGAATTTCTTGAGCACAGATAGTTGGTTATTTGTATCCTGCTTGAATTTATTCTGCTGCTTACACACCTCTTTAATTTCATTGATTGTTCTTCTTATTGTTTTTCTGAATTTTTTGTTTGATATTTCTTCCTCTTCACTGTTGTTTAAATTGTTTATTCTGGAGTTGTTGGCTTTTGAATGAGAGTTGTTGCCTTGGTGCTTCATGTTTCTGCATTGGGATTTATTCATCTCAGGTCATTTTTGTTTGGAAGTTCCAATGCCCTGTGTCCATTTGTTGGGGATTTCTCAAAGATTATTTAGGGATAGAGTCATGGCTTCATTGTGGAGTGCATGCCTGAAAAGTGCAAGGTTCTGATTTGAACCCCCAGTACTGCCAAAAAAACAACAGCAACAACAACAAAAAGATTATTTAAGACTGTGTAGCAACTTGGTCATTGTACATTTTCTTGTCACCAGACTAAGAGGCGAGAAACATTCAGCTTCAGTTCTCAAGATGCTAGATTCTACCCCCTATTGCAAACAGGGAAAGGAAGCTTAGCCTCTAAAAATAATTGATAATCCACAGTTTTGAGATTACAGCAATCCCTAAAAATAACAATAACTATTCTTCAATAACTTTAGAGGTATATAGGAGCAAAGATGAATCTTTGTAATGTAAGATACCCAAAGTAATAAGGGTAATAGTGGGAAGGATATAGAGGGACAACTCTAACAAATAAAGCAAGGTATGCAGTTTTAAAAAGCAGAAAGCGGAATATTCTAAGTTTTATAGATGGGATTAATGAGAAAGTGGGATATTTAGTTAATATTGTGTTTAGGAAAAGAGTAGAAGGAGAAATGGAGTAAATTGAGGAGACAAACAAAGAAGAACAAAATGAAACTTCAAAAGATCTGGCAATCTATTTACCTGCTAAAAGTATAAGTCACAATGGAGGACTACAGCAAAAGAAGAAAATATGAGTTAGGGAAGAGTTTTAGTTGTAAATTGGAAGGAAAGGATAAATGGAGAAGGGTGGTGTGAAGGGGAAGGAGAAGATGTGGTTTAAGATTGAATGCTCAAAGGCACAATTCATGGCTCATGTAAGATTACTTGCATAGAAAAAGAAGGGAGTGGAAAGCAGAACTCAAGAGAAAAAGGAAAAGTACAAAATTACCCAACTCAAATGTACCAAAAAAATACAAACTAATGAAAAATTTAAACATCCCAACAAAAACAAAGTAGCATAAAAATTCAGACTTTTGTAATGCTTTACTGAGTGGGTATTCTTTTATCCCTGTGCAGGAGTCTTTTAATCCACTAGATGGCAGTTTAATAAGAAATAGACTCTGGAATGATGTCTGTTCACAGTCTTGTGCTTCTTTCTCAGAGAAGGTGGGAAGAACATGAAAATGTGAATATAAGTTGGGCTCTCATCTTGCAGGTCTCACACCACTCCCCTCAAATTTGTAGTTTCTTCCTCTCCTAAGTCCCTGATTTCTCACAGTCTGTTGCAATCTGGACACAGTCCTTTGTCAGATAATCTGCTCCAGCTTCACCCTTTGCAGTAGGAAGGGAAGTGCAGCACAGCAGCTCCCAATAAAGATGTCAAAGATACCCACTGCAAGGATGCCTTAGATGGAGCTGTGACTGGCAGCCGTGCCATACACCAGTACTTACAGGGGTTGAGGTGGAGGGGAGCTTGTATTCAGAGAAGTCTGCTGCCTGCATTCCTCTCTCTCCAACAGTCCCTGACCTTGCCCAGAGCCTTTGCAGCTCTTCCCCTGGCCTCACAGTGTCTTTCCACCCTGACCCTAGGTAACCCATCTCTGTTTCAGTGGCAGTCCACTGCCACTTCTCTGTCACCCTCCAACCATGAATCCATGTTATTGTCATTTACAAGTGCACTCATGGGACGTTGATGGATTAAAAACTATTTTGCCACCAGCACTAACCTTCTCTGTAGTTCTACAATAAAAGGTGTTCAGTATGATGTATCCCCAAGGAAGAATGCCTGGTGATGTCACTGACACCTTTCCTCCATGTATAATTTTCTGTTTCTATATTATGCATCCTCTACTTACAAGAATGTACACATGCTCCCTTCATTATTCTGTAACTGTTTTCTTGACAACGTGTCTAATCATATTTATGACACTTAATATACACTCATCAAATTGGCTGCACAGTATCCCAGGTAATGTGATTCCATTTAATGTGTAATTTTCTGCAGCTGTCACATTACCAAGGTTGGCTGCCTTAAAACAACATAAGTTTATTAGCTTACAATTGTCAGAAGTCAGGTGTCCAGTCAGTGAACCTGGCGTCTTTTTAGTCTCAGAAGACATTGCTGTTAGAAGGATGTTGTTCCTTTCTGGAAGCTTTAGGAGATATTATTATTTCTTTGCTCTTTCAAGTTGCTGAGAGAAAGCACATTGTTGCAGTTGAGGATAGAGAACTGAGGTCCCTTTCCCTGGCTAGCAATTCTAGGAGGGCTGTTCTCAATTTTTACATGCTATCTGCGCTTCCTGGCTTTGGGATTACTTTTTCCATCTTCAAAGCCAATAAATGGATGGGGAGAAGAACTGTCAGCTTTTTCAGTTTTCCTTGCTCTGACTGACTCTATTGCCTTCCTCCTCTGCTCTGAAGGGCCAAAGCAATTTCATCTGGCCAACCCAAATAATCCTCATTTTTCAGCCAGCCAATTAGCAATGTTAATTCCCTTGGCCATGCAATGTAATGTGTATAGATCACATGCACTAAATCTTGCCGACCTCAGAAAATTGATAAGGATATAGTGAGTTAATTATGATTAAACATTTATAGTGTTTCCAATCATTTGATATTACAAATCATGCTACAAATATAACCAGCTGAGGATAAGATGCATAGCCATGGACTGAGCAGAGGAGATCCACTCTGACTTCAGACAATTAATGTCTACTTTTAGGCCCTCATTTCATATTTCAGAATGGAAAAAGCTCATTATTATGACTGTAGACAGAAGGAAGGAAATCTGTTCCCTTCTAAGAAACTGTCACTCCTTTCTGTTCAATTTCCTTTTTCTCTTCATGGTCTCCATCCATCTATTTGAACAGATTTGAGTTCAGAGTGAAGAACTATTTTGGGAACCAAGTAAATTGATTTAGTGTGGCTTTGTCACTGACTGGTTATATGGTCTTGAACAGATCCTCTTCTCATCTGTTACTATGATAGGTGACATTAGCTCCTCTGACAGGAGTCTTCCAAGGCCATGTGTTGAAGAGGTTGCCATGGTGATCCTGATCCTAAGATAGCAGTGCCTTTAAGGTTTACATTTACTGTAAAATCACAAAATCACATTTTCTAGATTAATGAAAATCTAAGTAGCATGTCACTTTACAGTTTTTGAAAATTCAACATATCATGGCAGAAACAAACAAAATTGATTGAGCTACTTTGCAATTTTATGACATCAGCTAGTAATTTATACTATATGAATTCCACAAACAGCTCCACTTTTAATGAGTTGGTTATATTTTCATAACTCATTTGTAAAGTTATGCCGTACGGTAGTGTATTTCACTAGCTCTGCATTAAACATGAATTATACTTAAAATAAATAGGAAAAGTAAAAGTTATAAGTGTTGAGTCACACTTTACAGTTTTTAGTAAGTAGAATTGGTGCCAATGCCTTAGACTTTTCCCTTTTTTAGCACGTCAAATACGAGACTTAGTTTGTCAATATCAGTCCATTAGTTTCTCTAAAGCAGATGACAAAACTCCCAAGTTTTACGATAACAATATGTTTAATTGGGTGCATCCTGAGCTTGGTCCTCTTCCTTTCATTCCTTCTCAAAGATGTATGGTCTGACCACTCTTATTCATTGCTTATCTCCTTCCTCCCCGTCTCCACACACCCTGTTCCTCATGTGCCTCTGTCCAGGAAACCACATTAAATTCACATGGAGCCTTCTCATCTCACCTCTCACACTGAAATCCTGTTTATTAAGGATTGTTTCTCTAAGTCCTTGCTATTGTCAATAACATCTCAAGCTCTGTACCTCCTGCTCTAATACAGTTGAATTACCACACATTTTGGAAGACAGATTTCAGCTGGAATATCAACTAGGGAATCGTCAGCTTAGAGAAAGTATTACAAGTCACAAAATGGATGAGATTGCAAAGGGAGTTAGTTTAGCACAGAAGTGATCCCAAAGACAAACTTACCCCACCCACCTTGAATTTGGATTAACAAAGATGAAGAAAGAGACTTACAAGCAGTCTGTGGGGTAAAAGAAAATCAAAAGGGTGCGTTATCTTTGATTCCAAGTCAAGAAAGTGTTTCAAGAAGGGCAGAGTCATAAAATACATTAAATGCTGCTGAATGGCAAAATAAAACACAATTTTCCACTAAAGTTAACCTATGGATGTGACTGGTGACCTTGAAAAGAATTTTATTGGGGATGCTAGGGACTTTAAGTAGATTCAAGAGAGAACAGGAATAATCAAAAACATACAGCAACTCCTCCTTCTGATCAATTTTGTTGATGTTGTTTACAATCAATGAAATGCACTAAGCAAACATTTCAATAGGTATTGACAAATATACACACCTGCCTAGCAAGTGTGAGGTCCTGAGTTCAATCTCCATACCACTACCACCAAAATGGAAAAAGCTTTGACAGATATGTACTGTGGAATTACTAACTCAATCAACATGCAAGAACACATTAATCCTAACAAAGAACTTCTTATACCCCATTTCTTGTACCCCTGACCCTAGGTTTGGTCACTAGGGGTTAGGTTTGTCCCTTCTACAGTTCCTTGCAAATATAATCATACATGCTTGTGTCTGGCTTCTGTGACTGATAATGCTTTTGAGATTAATCCATCCTATTGCCAGCATGTACAGTTTATCCCTTCCTGACATTAAGTCACATTTCATTGTTTGAATATACAATCATTTGTTTATTCATTCACCTGTGGATAAACTTGGGTTATTGCCAGTTAATGGCTATTAACATTAGAATAATAATTATTTCTGTGTAAATCTTCATTTCTCTTGGGTAAATGCCTAAAATCAAAATTCTGAATCTTAAATTAAATGATCAACCTTTTATTGATCATTTATTTTCATTTTTATGATAATTGCAAATGTGACTGGGTCAAGTTAGAATCTTAGTGTAGTTTGGTTTCCATTTCCTTTATGGTAAAGTATGTTCAAATCTTTTGCCAAATTTAAATTTTTTGCTTTGGGGTCTTAGATCTTCAAAGGGCATCCATGTGGTAGCATGTCTCTGATCTTCATTCTTTTTATGACTAAATAACTTTACATTGCACATATTACTTTTTACTTACATATTTACTTGCCAATGAACATTTGAATTGTTTGGGAATTGTGGATAATCCTGCAATGAATACTGACTTAGGAGCATTGATTTGAGTCTCTGCTTTCTTTTTTTGGATGGGAGGTGGGTTGAATTCACTGTCTTGCATTTACTACTTAAGTGCTCTACTACTTGAGCCATACACCAGCCCTTTCTGCTTTCATTATTTTAAAGATAACGTCTCCAATTTTTTACCTGGGCTAGCATAAACCATGATCTTATTTTAGACTTTGTACCTGTCAGGGATGAGTCACATGCCACTGTGCCTGGAGCTGTTGGTTGAGATGGGGTCATGCAAACTTAAAGGCTAATACATAAACTTAAAATTTTGATAAAGGCTGATTTATCTGCTTTTATTTCATTTGTTGCTTGTGTTTTGTCATGTGTGCAAACACTTTGCCACATCCAAAGTGTGAAGACATAACTCATGATTCTTTGAAAAATCATATGGTTTTGGCTCTTATATATAGGTCATTACTCTCTTTTGAGTTGATTTTTGTATTATGATGACAGGAAGGAACTCAGCTTCATTCTTTTACATGTGGAAGTTCCAGCACTATCTGTGGAAGATACCTTCCTTTCCCCACTGAAGAGAGTTGGCACCCTTGTCAAAACTCATTTGGCCAAACATGTGTGGTTCAGGTAACTCCTTTGAGTTGCAAAAGGGAAGAAAGAATAAGAGACGGTAATTCCAACATGCTTCTGACTGTCAGGAGTGATCCAGAGAGGGAAAGCTGATGATGCAGGAAAGGACAGAGCTGCTTCTCTTTGAAATAATGGCATTTTTGCAAGGAACCAGTGGAACGTCTGGCCTAGGAAGCAGAGTGCACAGTGGGAGAAGGTGGGAAGGCAGAGAGTATCATTGGAGATGCTGATAGGTAGGTAATAGTAGGAGGAAATTATGTAAGGTAATCCATCCATTCAGTAGATGCTTATGGTAAGCTACCTACCCTGTGACAAATTTTGTTCTAAGATCAGAGATTAATCCAAACTCACAGGATCCTATTTTCATGAAGCTCTCAACTCTGAGGACAAAACAGAAAGATGAAATACAAAGAATATGTGGAAGGCTTGGGAATTTGAATGTCAGACTGCAATGGGGGTGTTAGAAAATATGATCCAATTACCTTACAAATGGCTGCTAAGGTGCCAGTTGGCTGTTGCAGGAGACCTGAAAACTAACTTATCTCTTAGCTTAATTAAATTAACTTATAATTCTGTCAGTAAACAACATTAATACAAATATGAATGGGTAAAAACTCCTATATATCAACTTTGACAGATGAAATTGAACACAGCTGTGTCTTCTGTAAACTTTCAATAAAGCAATGGATTAAATTATTGGTTTTTAATCTTCTGAATGTTGTTTCACATAGGGATTACTTTTTAATATGTCAGTAAACCTAGAATTAAATAGAAAATCACTGACTTTTTATGAAAACTACACCCCTAAAATATTCATGTAAGTCCTTAATATAGTAAAGATCCACTAAACACTCAGAGAGATGGCAGAAGAAAATGAACACATAGCACACTGAGTCATTTTTGACTCACACTTCTTCCAAGCATTTCTGGACTTCAGAGGTTCTACTATAGATGATGTATCACCCTCACGTGGTGCAAGTGGTGGGATATTCAATCCTGATCTAATCCAGCTTGAACACTGTTCACTCAGAAGTCACTTCTACTTATCCCAGAGTTCTCAGAAGAATCCTGTGGCGTGAGATTCTACAGAGGCAATGAAGCAGCTATATAGGCTCAAAAGGAGTCCTGTAAAGATGTTTTTGAAATTCTTTTATCATCCTCATTGGAAATATCTATACCTTCTCAAAACAGGCAGTGAACTACAAGAAAATTACCTCTACTGAAAACTGCCTCACAAAGTCTATTAGGCAACAGAGGGGCAAATGATAATTCCAGGTTAAAATTAAAAGTTAAAAAAATTCAAGTTTTAAAGTAGTATTATGACCTGTCCATGTGGCTCAAGGTCTTATTTGGGCATCTGTATCAAGGGAACCTATAAAGTAATATAAAATAATGCTGAGTAAAAGTATAAGAAACGCTTTGTAAAAGGTCAGGGAGAGGTGATAAGAAGGACCAGAATCAAAAAAAAAATAAAAATAATAAAATGAACTCAATCCAAAAATCCCCGTTCAGTAAATGCTACCTAAGTTATGGTACTTACAATAGTGATAAACCAAGAACTCTGTAGCAGAAAAGTTCCCAGTACTTTTATCCAAAGCTGAATTAATAAAGGGAAGGCATAAAAGCCACCAAGATTAAGCAACTCTGGAAATGGCTCACAGGTTTTTGCAGGTATCTGCTTTTCCGTGCTAACTCTCTGAATTCTTCCCATGACCTTTGTGCATCAACTGATTCAAACTATTTTACAGCAGGAACTCTCAACATACTTGTCTTCCAGGTATGTCTTCAGATACGACTAATAAGCAAATGGCTTATTTAATGCCTGCTAAGGAAGCATACACTAACTGCCTGACTCAGATCCACTCCTAGGCACACAAGGAGTTGAAAACCAAAATGGGAATCCTTAGATTTGCTCATATAAAGGAGGTAAGCCCCTGGACTGGTACTTATTTATATTTCTAGGTAGTGCCACTGAAAGTACTGTGTCTCCACCAAGTCACATTGCCAAATTTGAGGAAGCAGAGCTCTTTCAAGATCCAAAAATGACTGACAGTGATGTTTTAAACAGAAAAATAACATGCAACTTTATTTCTGCCATCATGTTAGGCATAGTTTAGTGGATGACAGACATGAAAATAAGGCATTCTGATAGAGTAGAAAGAAGAATTATATGGGAACAGTAATAGGAAAAAAGGCAGTAACTTGGAAAAAATTAGGAATACTTTCACAGTGAAATTGATTTCAGATTTATTATCAAAAAGCATATGAATATACACAAAATCAAGGTAGAGGGAAAAGAACAGCACATTCTATAGAAATATATAATTCACAAGGTTTTAAGTAAATGTGTGGGGGTGTGTTTTGAGGTGTCAGGAAGGAAGAAGAGACAAAAAAGGAAAGCACTGCTAATTTATTTCTAAGGGAAAGTACAGTGGCTAAAGCCTGGGTGCTGTGTGGCACCAAATGCTCAACTGTGGTTTCTGCCCAGCAGCTGTGTGAATACCAGCTGGACCAGAGAATACACCATAACCCTCACCCTCCCCAACATCCAATTTAATCAGTTATTTCTGAGCATGAAGGAAGTCAGTGTTCCTTATTCAAACATCATACCATCTGGATGAAAAAATTATCAGAATCCCAATTCTAAGTTGTAAGCCGAGCTACAACTTATTATTATACAGACATTTCAAAAGGAGACTCACAAAAACACATCCTAGCAATTGTCTTCTTAGAAAGTCAGAGTGCACATTATTTCCATCTTCCTCTTTGCACATGAGGCTAGTGCTGCCCATTCTTCTAAATATGTTGGGATAATAAAGTACAGTTTTCTTTTGAGAAAACATATTGGGTAAATCTAATATTCAGTACATAAGAATTATAAGGGAGGGACAAAAACAGAAAACAAAATACAAAGGAAGAAATGTACACTGTATAATTTATATAGAATAAGTTACAAACACTTTCATTTATTATTTCAAAACCATCCAAAGTTTAACATAAAAGGTTAGAAGTAAAATTAAACTATCTGTATTAGGCAGCTAACACAGATAATTGGAGATAAACTATAGTAATTCAGATTAATCTCCATCATCAAAGTGGAGCCACACTCCACAAAAACCCGAAGCTTATTTAAGCCTAGCAAGCAGGGATATATTCTGAGGTGATACTCTGTCCTCTGGAGATGGTCAGCCTTACTCTGGATTGGCTGACAGAGGTGACTGTATAATTGTTTCTGTAATGTACAAGCTTAGGTATCTAATGCAAACTATGGGAGATCTGGGAGCCACTTTGGGTAGGCTAATTTTTCCAGTGTACCTACTTAGTAGTTTTCTATGCCAAAATCATGACAGTGTTGCTAAGGACATAATTAACTAGCAAACCTTGGTCTCATTATCAGAAAAGTGCTTTATGAGCCATGATTTGTTCAAATTTTTCAACCATTAATATTTATTAATAATTTTATTGTGATTTTTTGAGAAAACATCTCTTAGAATTTGAATGAACTTCACTAATCCATAAAGACATTTTTACCAGATATTTGGTTCTTGAATTATAAGAAATGCTTACTTTGGCTGAAGAAAGAACATTTTAGCCAAAATTCATATCAACAATATAAACATCAGGTAAAAATAATAATTATTTATTGATGATTTCCTTCAAAGACACAATGGAACATACAGAATGGGTAAAACAAATGAAGTTTTTTCTAATGTGAGAAATAACTGCATGACACTGTCACTATTTGATTGCTTCTGATCTACAAAGAAAAATTCCCACTGATTTTTGTAGCTAATCAGTTTTCCTCCAAATATGACTTTCTGTGAAGTACAAGGTGAGAATCAGAAGATTCAAATGCATATAAATCTGCATAACCTACCAATATATGAATTTGATGATATTTCTCTTCCAAGAAGTTTTACTTTGGAATAACCTGAGTTGCATTCCTTTGGGTACCTGCACACCCATGTTTATTGCAGCACTATTCACAATAGCCAAGTTATGGAAACAACCAAGATGCCCCACTACTGACAAATTGATTTTAAAAATGTGGTATCTACACACAATGAGAATTTTACTCAACCACAAAGAAGAATGAAAATTTTCATTTGCAAATAAATGGATGGAACTGGAGAATATCATCTTAAGCGAAGTTAGCCAGGCTCATAAGGCCAAAAATCATATGTTCTTTCTCCCTCATATGCAAATTTTAGACCTAAAACAAATGCAGTAATATTATTGGATATGGGTCACACACTAAGGGGAGAATGCATACAGGAGGACTAGGCAAAGGGAAGGAAAACTAAAACTTGAAGAAGTGTTTGATGTGCCCGCTGTAGAGGAATGAATAAAGTAACTAACAGAGGCCACTATGGGAAGGTGACTGGGACATAGTGAAGAGATCTGGTAGAGATGAATCAATGTGGGTTGTAATACACATGTGCATGGAAGCAATGCTAGGAATCTCTCTATATAGCTATCTTCATCTCAAACTAGCAACAATCCTATGTCTTTCTTATTACCTCTTATGATTTCTCTTCAAGAAAACTAAGAATAGAAGGAATGTACTGCAACATTGTAAAGGCTATATATGACAAACCTATAGCCAACATCATACTTAATGGAGAAAAACTAAAAACATTTCCCCTAAAATCAGGAATGAGACAAGGGTGCCTACTATCCCCACTCCTATTCAACATAGTACTGGAATTTCTAACCAGAGCAGGTAGGCAAGAAGAAGAAATAAAAGGATTACAAATAAGTAAAGAAATTGTCAAAATATCCTTATTTGCAGACAATATGATCCTAAACTTTATAAGACCCAAAAAACTCTACCCAAAAACTCTTAGACACCATAAACAGCTATAGCAAGGTAGCAGGATACAAAATCAACTTACAAAAATCATTAGTTTTTCTATACACCAACAACAAACAAACTGAGAAGGAATATATGGAAACAAATCCATTTACAATAGCCTCTCAAAAAAAATCAGATACTTAGGAGTAAACTTAACAAAGGATGTGAGTGACTTTTACAAGGACAATTACAAACTCCTGAAGAAAGAGATCAAGGACGACTACAGAAGATGGAAAGATCTCCTGTGCTCATGGTGTTAGGACCCGGAATCCTATTCCCCCGAGAGACAGAGAGCCAGGCGTGAATGCAATCAACAAAGCAGAGTTTATTGGGCTGGCTAGCCAGGGTCGAGCTCCCACACGGACACGCAGGACCGGTTAGGAAAACACGACCCTGAGCCTCTTTAGGGGAAATCTTATATAGACTGCGGTGACATGCATATTTTCGTTATCAACATTGGGCAAGCAGGCAGAGCACATCTTGCGCGTACCTCACATCTTGCACGTACTTCACATCTTGCATGTACCCCCCGCTCACATTCCCCACATTCTATATGCCCTAACTGAGCCCTGCCGCATTGCTTATCTTATCTACATGGGATGTTTGGTACTGGTTTCTCCAACAAGGGGGTTGGGGCCCGCTGAGACCTCCTATTCCTTTCATTCCCCCCTTTTCTTACGGCCTAAAGTGAGGAATCATTCTCAAGGGGATGAAGAGCCTGATATTGTTGGTGGAGGACCAGAAGTTGGATAGTATTAATTCGACTTTTGACAAAAGTCATAAGTCGGTTTAGAATCCAGGGTCCTATGGTAACAAGTAATAGGATGATTATTATTGGCCCTGCCAATGCAGATAAAAGGGTAGCCAACCATGGGGACTGGTTAAACCAAGACTCGAACCAGCTTTCCCCGGCCTCTCTTTCTCGTTTTCTTTGTTCCAGGCTCTTTCGAAGTTTAGACATGGAGTCACGAACAACTCCGGTATGGTCAGCGTAAAAACAACATTCTTCCCCTAGAGCAACACATAGTCCCCCCTTTTGGAGGAACAACAAGTCCAGACCTCGTCGGTTTTGAAGTACTACCTCAGACAGGGAAGTGAGGGATTTTTCTAGGTGGCTAATGGAGGTTTCTATTCTCTCTATATCTTCGTCTATGGCTGCACGCAGCGAAGACATCCCTTTCTGCTGGGTGGCCAAAGAAGCTATGCCGGTTCCTGCTCCCGCTAACCCTAGGCTGAGTAGGGTAGCAATAGTTACTGTGGAAATAGGTTCTCTCTTTTTCCTTTTTTCAACCATTTTTGTATTCCAGTATGAATATAGACTCTCTTCCGAATGATAGAGGATGCGGGGCAGCACAGTCACTATAACACAGAATTCTTTAGAGCTGTTAAACACCTTAGTTGATAGGCACGGGGTGAGTCTAGACCGTGAGCATAGCCACCACCCATTGTCCTTTGGAATTACCCATTTAATAGCATTTTCCCAGGTAGAACTGGCGTTAATAACAGTACATAAGTCCCGTCTGTTCTTTGGCACTTTTCCTAAGCAGGTTCCTTGGCCACTTACCTGCTGTATGGTCAGACCTCTCTTACGGTCTCCCCAGGAACATTGAGTAGGGTTTTCCTCAGATGAGGTATCGTGAGTGGTGTTTAGCCCTATTGCCTCATAGAATGGGGGCCTCACATCATAACATAACCAACAGGAGTTAGTCATGTTAGGGTTGGTGTGGTTTAACGTCAGGAAGGCAGCACCCACTAGCTCCCAGAGGGGATCTTTAGATCCGGTCATGAGACTGGGCCTCACCAGGGGAGGGCTGGTTTCTGATGGTCTTGGAGTTGTAACATTAGCCCGGGCTATGGTTGAGGGAAGGTGATGAGCTGTGGAAGGTCGGGGAGGTGGCTTTACATAGGGTGGCCTAAGTACCTTATTAGGGCCTATTGTTAGAGTAGAGACTGGTTGTTGCACACGCCGCAAAGTAAAAAGGGCTCCTGGATGATTTGTTTTGTAGAGTCTGACTCCCCAGGATTTACCCAATTCCCAATTCGTTGCCTTTTTTCCTAAATCAGTGAAATTTATCATAATGGGATTACAATTGGGGGGAGTTGGGCATCCCTTATTTATAGGTCTAGGTTGGTGGTATGTAATGCCAGATTGAGAGACTCTACTTAATTGAATAAGGTCCCCCTGTTTGGGGGGTGGCCACCATATATCCCCTGAGCTCTCACAACCCCATGACTTACAATAATAGTCTGCGATTCCTCCACATTTTTTTCTGTGGTTGGGTTGGGGAGCGGGGCAGACATAGAAGTAACTTTGGCGCAAATCCCATTGTCCCCTGCCAGTGAATAAGGCCCTTAAGTCAAAGTATAATTCTGGGAACCAGGTGCTGGGAGGGGTCACCTTGGAGGTCTGGTTAAGAATGTCTCCTGTGGATACATCTACAATCATCCAGGTCAGGTTAAAAGGTTGATGTGGATTTGTATGCCCCCAGCAAGTGGTGGACAGGGTTAGAAAAAGGAATAAAGTTACCGAGGTCCAGTATGAAGTTTGAGTTTGAAAAAATTTTCCTTGTGGTGGGACACCCTTCTTGTTGGCAGGAAGCCTTTCTTCATAGCTACCGGATCTGCCGGTCTGATGTGGGTGTAGTGGACCCAGGTGATAATCCCATTCTAGGAGGGCTGCAGAGCATCTGGAGTGTTCTCGTTTTTCGGAGCATCCCGTATCAGCCGAGTGGGTTTGTTGGATGCTTCCGTGCGGACCAATTTTCCTGTTTTTTCTCCGGAGGGTGAGCCCGTCTTACATGGGAATGGTGTACCCATGCTGCAATCCTGTCGACCTTGAGGGCGGTAGGGGTAATAAACAGTACAACATAAGGTCCTTTCCATCTAGGCTCTAGGGTTTTGGACTGATGTCTTTTAACCCATACCATGTCACTCGGGACTATGCCATGTTCCGGAGCCGGGTCCCTCTTAACAGCGTGGTATGCTTGAATTAAGGGCCAAATCCGTTGTTGCACTTTAGCTAAAGCCTGCAACATGGTCAGGTAATTTGGGGCCAGATCACCTAGTTCTGGGCTTAAGGTCCTCTGAATGATGGGGGGTGGAGCCCCATACAGGATCTCAAAGGGAGTTAGCCCATGGACATAGGGGGAGTTCCGGACTCGGAAGATGGCCAAGGGAAGGAGCGTCACCCAATCACCGCCAGTCTCCAGGGCCAATTTGGCTAAAGTCTCCTTTAGTGTCCTATTCATCCTTTCTACTTGCCCTGAGCTCTGGGGGTTATATTCACAATGTAGCTTCCAATTGGCCCCCATAGTCTGGGCTAGTCCCTGCAGGACTTTACTAACAAAAGCCGGACCATTATCTGACCCAATTGCCTCGGTCACCCCATATCTGGGTATGATTTCCTCTAGCAAAGCCTTTGCCACTACCTGACTCATCTCCTTCTTTGTAGGAAAAGCCTCCACCCAGCCTGAAAAGGTATCTATGAATACCAGCAAATATTTGTACCCAAACTTTCCCGGTTTTACCTCAGTAAAATCCACTTCCCAACTTCTTCCCGGAGCCCTCCCCCGTTCCCGAGTACCTGTATGGTGCCCCTCCCTTCGTCCTGGTTTCATGATTGTGCAGCTGGCACAATCTTCCACAATTTGGCGGACTGCTATGGTCTGGTTCGGAAATCGGAGCTGCGCAGATGTCAACAAGTCTAGTAATTTTCTCCGCCACAAATGGGTGGACTTATGTAAGTTAGCCAACAGGAATCGTCCGAGTTTTTCAGGCAGAATTAACTTGCCTTCCAAGTCGCTTTTCCATCCGTCTTCCCCTTCTCTAAAGGGGGAGTGGGCTCTCATCCAAGTGAAATCCTCTGTGGAGTATTCTGGTCGGGGGGGTAGTGGAGGGAGCTCTGGGACCGGCACGTCTATCGCCGCAACCGTGGAAGGTTGCCCTGTCTCCATGGGAGGACTCACCATTGCTACTCTCTTTGCTTCTTGATCTGCTCTGTTGTTACCGACAGCTTCCGGTGTCTTGGCAGACTGGTGGCCTGGGACATACATCACTGCCACTGCCTTCGGTTTTTCCACTGCCATTAATAGACGCTGGACTTCGGCTAGGTTCTTTAGATGTTTTCCTTCTGCTGTGCGGAATCCTCTTTCGCGATAGATGGCCCCGTGGACATGGATGGTACCGAAAGCATAGCGGCTATCGGTGTAGATATTGACTCGCTTTCCTTTTGCCCTCTCCAGGGCCTCTGCCAAGGCAATTAATTCCGCTTTTTGGGCTGATGTTTCGGGTGGGAGGGCACTGCTCCATACCGTATTTCCTTCTTGGTCGACTACAGCTGCCCCTGCCCTTCGGGCTCCATCTTGGAAAAAACTGCTTCCATCCGTGTACCAGTTTAATTTGCAGCCGGACAGGGGGGTATCCTTTAGGTCAGCCCGTACCTGTGTAACTTCGGAGAGGAATTCTTTGCAGTTATGGACAGGTGTCTGCAGTTCCAGGTTAGGCAACAAGGTGGCAGGGTTCAGGATTACGGGATCTGTGAATGTGATCCGAGGGGAATCCAACAAGAGCCCCTGGTAGTGGGTGAGCCTGGCATTCGTCATCCATTTCCCAGGGGGTTGTTTAAGGATTCCCTCCACCGGGTGAGGGGCCGTTACCCAGAGGGCCTGTCCAAAGGTTAGTTTATCGGCTTCTCTCACCAGCACGGCAATGGCCGCTATGATGCGGAGGCAGGGGGGCCATCCTGCCGCTACTGCGTCTAATTTCTTGGAAAAGTATGCCACTGGTCTCTTCCAGGGACCTAGCTGTTGGGTCAAGACTCCTTTGGCTACCCCCTTTTTCTCATCTACAAACAGAGTGAATGGTCTTGTAGGATCTGGCAAGGCTAAGGCAGGGGCCTGCAAAAGAGCGTCTTTTAGCTGATCAAAGGCCTGTTGTTCTCTCTCTCCCCAACTCCAATCTGGAGCTTCTTTGGTGGCCTCATATAGGGGTCTGGCTATTTCCGCAAATCCTGGAATCCAGAGTCTACAGAACCCCGCGGAGCCCAGGAATTCTCTCACCCCCCTAGTGGATGTCGGGGATGGGATAGCCAGAATAGTCTGTTTCATGGCATCAGTCAGCCATCTTGCCCCATCTGCAATCCGATAACCCAAATATGTCACTGACCTTTTACAGATGTGAGTTTTCTTGGCACTTGCCCGATACCCCAGCTCACCTAATTCCGTTAGCAGGTGTTCAGTAGCCTTGATGCACTCCTCTCGGGTTTCTGCCGCTAACAGTAAGTCATCAACATACTGTAATAGAGTGACTCGTGGGTGGCTCCGACGAAAAGGTTCCAGGTCCTGGCTCAGGGCCTCATTAAACAGGGTGGGAGAGTTTTTAAATCCTTGCGGCAGTCTGGTCCAAGTGAGCTGTCCGGATTGGCCCCCATCTTCTTGCCATTCGAAAGCAAATAGCGGCTGACTAATTTCTGACAATGGAATGCTGAAGAAAGCATCTTTCAAATCAAGGGTTGTATACCATACTTGCGAGGGGGGTAGGTGGCTGAGCAAGGTATAGGGATTCGGAACGGTGGGATGAATGTCCTCCGTCCGCTCGTTTACCTTTCGTAGGTCTTGCACAGGCCTATAGTCCCCGCTTCCCGGCTTTCGGACGGGGAGCAGAGGAGTATTCCAGGCAGACTGACAAGGCCGCAGTACTCCTTCCTTTATTAGCCTGTGGATATGAGGGGCTATGCCTCTTCGGGCCTCCTCAGGCATAGGATACTGTTTCACCCGAATGGGGAGAGCAGAAGCCTTCAATTGTATAACTACGGGCGGGAGGTGTTTGGCGAGGCCAGTTCCCGCAGTCTCCGCCCAGGCCGTGGGAAATCTTTTTACCCAATGAGTCATGTCCCCTCCTGGTTCCTGTTGACTCTCAAACAGACGATGCTTGTCAGCCAATGATAGGGACAAGACATGAATCGGGCTCCCTTCTCGATCAGTCACAATTATTCCATCTGGTTCAAAATGGATATGGGCCCCTATTTTGGTGAGTAGGTCCCGTCCGAGCAGGGGAGCGGGGCTCTCAGGGACGACCAAGAAGGAGTGTGTGACCTGGTGTTTTCCTAAGTTCACCTTTCTTTTGGTAGTCCATGTACATAACTGCGTACCGGTGGCCCCCTGAACAACACTTGTTCGTGCCTTGTTCAAAGGTCCATGTGCCTTGTTTAAAACCGAATATTGGGCGCTGGTATCCACCATGAACCCCATCGGCTTCCCCTCCACATGCATTGTTACCCAGGACTTGGGGAGGGTGTCTGAGCCCCGTCTCCTTCAGTCCTCTTCTCCGGCTAGGAGGACTCTGGCCTGCTCTACTGCTCGTTCCCTTTCCCTGTTTTCCCCCGGTCTCCTTCCAAACCCTCTTCTTCCCTTTAACTTAGGACATTCTCTCTTCCAATGCCCCATTTCCTTACAGTAAAAACAGTGTTCCTTATCCGGGGTCCTGGCGTGGCCCCCTCCCCTGGGTTGGTCTCGGACACCCGCTAGGAAAATACGAGCCATTTCTCTCTGTTGCTTTTGGTTTTCCTTAGCCTGGAACTCCCGGTCCTCCTTTCTCAATTTCTCCTGGGCCTCCCTGTCTTCCTTTCTCTGTCTTTCCTCCCTTTCTTCTGGAGTTTCCCTAGCGGTAAAGACCTTTTCCGCTACCTGCAGCATTTCCCTTATAGTCATCTCCCCTAAGTTTTCCTGTTTATTGAGTTTTCTCCTAATGTCTGGAGCTGCCTGATTAATGAATGAGAGTACCACAGCAGACCAGTGGAGGTCCGCCTCAGGGTCAATAGGGGTGTACTGATGGTATGCCTCATAGAGGCGCTCTAAGAAACCGGCTGGGCTTTTGTTTTCCCTTTGAACGACTGCTTTCACTTTTGCAAAATTGGTGGGCCTTCTGGCGGCCGCTCAGAGACCGGCCATAAGAGTCTGGCGGTAGATCCGAAGACGCTCCCTACCTTCTGCGGTCCCGAAATCCCAATTAGGGCGGCGTAGGGGAAAAGCCTCATCTATGGCCGGTTGGAGAGTTGTGGGTCTCCCATTATCCCCCAAGACGTTCTTCCTCGCTTCATTGAGGATGCGCTCTCGTTCCTCCGTCGTAAAAAGAGTATTGAGCAGCTGATGACAGTCATCCCAAGTGGGACGGTGTGTATGCATGATGGACTCCAGGAGATCTATGAGACACTTGGGGTCTTCAGAAAAGGGTGGGTTCTGCGTCCTCCAGTTATATAGATCACTGGAGGAGAAGGGCCAGTACTGAAACTGTTGCCCTCCTCCCGGTCCCCCTTGGCCCACCATCCGGACTGGAAGTGTAGGGACAGTTTCCTCCCCCTGTGTTGATGAGGGGGGCCCGTCTTCCCCCTCCCTTTCCCGGATCCCTCGGGGGCGAAGTCTTCGACCCATTCCTCCTCCTGCTGCCAGTCCTGTTGAGGAGGATGAGGAAATTTCCTCCTCCGGGGCACTGGCTTGGCCAGGGGGAGTCACGTATGGAGGCGGCCGATCTTCCTCTGCCCCTGCGAGGGATGGGTAAAGGGGGGAACTCTCTGGTAAGACTGGAGATGGTGAAGGAGATGCCCTAATTTGAGGACCGGTCAAGGTGGGAAGAGGAAGTTTTTCCTCCTCCTTTATGACCAAGGCGGGCGTGACTGGGGTTTTAGCCCCGGGGGCCGAACTGGAGGGGTGGGTCAGAAAAACTGTTAACCAAGGGGGAGGGTTCCTCACCAGATCCTCCCAAACCAAAATGTAAGGAACTTGGTCTGGATGGCCTCGATTGTCTGGCTGAAAAATGACTGCTTTAACCTTAGTGATCAGGTCTAGGGAGAGGGAACCTTGAATGGGCCACCCGACTCCAAAGGTGGGCCACTCTGCAGAACAAAAGGTGTCGAACTTACCTTTCTTGATGACCAAACCTGCATTTAAGGCCCTTTCTTTAACTTCTGGAAAGTGAGAAAGGATCAGAGACTTTGGGGTTGTTTGTCCCTGTCCCATTGTGGAAGGAGACTCAAACACCAAGAGAGATAGAACAAAAAGGGTAAAGGCAACAATAATTCCACACACACACAACACTCTCCAGCACTCGCTCGGACCGGTCCTTCTCTCACACTGGTGCGCACCCCATTCAACCTCCTCACCGTCCAACTGGGATATCAGGCCGAAAGGCGTCCACTTGACGGGTGGTCGGTCGACTAGCTCAATTAGTTCTTCACCTGGCGCCAGGGTTCCTAAAATGCTCGAGCCCAAATGAGAGGAAAGCCTCTCCCAATAGGACCCTGTGGTCCTCCTTGCGAGATTCCCAGAATGAATCTCCCTGGTGATTGGCCGAATCCCCGCTGCGGCCCAAATGGAACACTCAAGTTCCTCCAAATGAGGGTCTGGGATCCCCTCCCAACGCCTAGGACTTGGGATCGCCCCTGCTTTCTTGGAGGCAGGTTCTGTCTCTCGAGAAAATGAAATCTCGGTGGAACCTCCAAATGTTAGGACCCGGAATCCTATTCCCCCGAGAGACAGAGAGCCAGGCGTGAATGCAATCAACAAAGCAGAGTTTATTGGGCTGGCTAGCCAGGGTCGAGCTCCCACACGGACACGCAGGACCGGTTAGGAAAACACGACCCTGAGCCTCTTTAGGGGAAATCTTATATAGACTGCGGTGACATGCATATTTTCGTTATCAACATTGGGCAAGCAGGCAGAGCACATCTTGCGCGTACCTCACATCTTGCACGTACTTCACATCTTGCATGTACCCCCCGCTCACATTCCCCACATTCTATATGCCCTAACTGAGCCCTGCCGCATTGCTTATCTTATCTACATGGGATGTTTGGTACTGGTTTCTCCAACAAGGGGGTTGGGGCCCGCTGAGACCTCCTATTCCTTTCAATGGATTGGTAGAATCAACATAGTAAAAATGGCTATACTACCATTTTTAAACATATAGCAATCTATAAGTTTAGTGCAGTTCCCATCAAAATCCCCATTAGATTCATCACACAGATTGAAATATCTACCCTAAAGTTCATTTGGAAACACAAGAGTCAGCAAATAGCCAAGGCAATACTCAGCAAAAGAGCAATGCTGGAGGTATCACAATACCTGACTTCAAACTATATTACAAAGCAAAAGCAATAAAAACAAAAAATCAATAAAAACAAAAAAAACAATAAAAACAGCATAGTACTGGCACAAAAACAGACATGATGACTAGTGGAACAGAATAGATGATCCAGATATGAATCCACACGGCTATACCCACCTCATTTTTGACAAAGATGCCAAAAATATACAATGGAGAAAAGACAGCTTCTTCAACAAATGTTGCTGACAAAAGTGGTTATCCGTCTGCAAGAAACTGAAACTAGATCCATGTGTTTCACCCTGTACTATTATCAAACTCAAAATGGATCAAGGACCATAATTTCAGACCCAAAACTCTGAAGTTACTACAGGAATGAGCAAGAAACACTCTAGAACTAATAGGTATAGGCAAGGACTTAGTAGAAACCCAGCAGCTCAGCAACTAAGAGAAATGATGGACACATGGGGCTTCATAAAATCAAAAGGTTTTGCACAACAAAAGAAATGGACTGTAAACTGAAGAGACCACCCACAAAGTGGGAGAAAATATTTGCCAGCTACACATCAGACAAAGGATGGATAACCAAAATATACAGGGAATTTAAGAAATTAAAACTCTCCTAAAATCAATGAACTAAATAAGAAATGGGCAAGTGAACTAAACAGAACTTTCTCAAAAGAAGAAATTCAAATGGCCAAAAACACACATGAAAAAATGCTCACCATCTCTAACCATAAAGGAAATGCAAATCAAAACCACACTAAGTTTCCACCTTACCCTTGTTAGAATAACCATCATCAAAAACATCACAAACAACATGTTTTGGTGAGGATGTGGGGAAAAACGAACCCTCGTACACCGCTGGTGGGAATGCAAGCTGGTGCAACCACTCTGGAAAAAAATTTGGAGGCTTCTTAAAAATCTAAAGAGAGACTTGCCATATGATCCAGCAATCCTGCTGCTGCGGATATACCCAAAGGAATGCAACACAGGTTACTCCAGAGGCACCTACACACCAATGTTTATTGCAGCGCTATTCACAATAGCAAAATTATGGAAACAGGCAACATGCCCCACTACTGACAAAGGGATTAAGAAAATGTGGTATCTATACACAATGGAGTTTTACTCAGCCATGAAGAAGAATAAAGTCTTATCATTAGCAAGCAAATGGGTGGAACTGGAGAACATCATCTTGAGCGAGGTAAGCCAGGCTCAGAAGACCAAAAATCGTATGTTCTCCCTCATATGCCGACTTTAGATCTAGGACAAATGCAGCAATGTGGTTGGACTTGTATCACATGACAAGGGGAGAGCACATACAGGAGATATGGGAATCGGTAGAAAACCCAAAACATGAAAGCGTTTGATGTCTCCACTCCAGAGGAACTAATACAGAAACCTTAAAGCAACAGAGGTCAACATAATATAGGGATCAGGAACCAGTGTAAAGATAAGTTAGAGATGAGTCAACTTGGGTTATAACACATTTGTACATGAAAGCAATGTAGGAATCTTTCTGTATAGCTATTGTAAATGCAACTAGGAAAAACACTTTGTCTTCCTTATTATGCTTATGTCTTCTCTTCAAAAAAATTAGAGATACGGGCAGAACAGGTTCTGTCTGGAAGCGAGAGGGGAAAAGGGGGAGAGAGTGAGGTAGGGGGGTAGAGGGGAGAAATGAACCAAACAGTGTATGCACATGTGAATAATAATAATAATAAAAATTGGAAAACAGGACAGAACAGATTCTGTCCGGAAGCAAGGGGTAGAAGTGGAGCAGGGCACTGGGCAGGGGAGACAGATGTCCAAAATGTATGTGAGTAAATGTATAAACAATAAAAAAAAGAAGTTTAACTTTGTGAGAAAGTTTATTGCTCCTTAGCAATGAAGATCTGGCAAACCATGATTCCTAGTATTACTGGTGTTTCTTATAGCCCTTAAAATATCAAACATTTTCATACTTTTGGTTTTTATCATATATCAATACCATGGCCTCAGGCATGCTAGGCAAGAACTCTACTGCTGAGCTCCATCTTCAAACCCACCAGTATCATTTCATAAGTTCACTCCCATCAGAGTAAATAAGTATAACCACTGTGCTGAGTTCTATGTAATAAAGTGGTTTTCCATTATGACATTTGCTATAGCAATAGTGTTTCCCTGAGTTACAATAAGCTGTCAAAATCTGCAACTGTATAAAAAGATCTACATCTCCCTGACCAGGTAACAGCAGCTCCTGAAGTATGGGCCTGCTGACAGTGCATTGTGGAGAGTAGGAGCGTGGACCCTGGAGTTCACCAGCCTGGGTTTGAATCTCACTTCTCCCAATGATTGGCTATGAAAACTTGGTCAAGTTACCTAACACTCAGTTTTCTCATGTGTGAGACAGTAATAAAAGAAATTCCTACTATTTTCACTACTAACAATAAATGGAGATTAAGTATTGCTTACCAGACTTGAGAAACAAGGAACATTTGCAAATACTACCTACCATTGCTATAAGAGCTCTATGCAATAAGGTGGGAAGTGAGAAAAGCTGAATCCTCCCAGGCTGTATCACATTTAATCATTTGAGAGAAGAAAGCAGAGTTCCGTGTCAATAGTCAGGATACTTTGGTACTAAACACTACCTTTTTATGAGAGAGTTTCAGGGGCTTATAAGATTACATTAAAATACACTGGAAGCATTTCATAAAAGTTTAGATATAAACAGTTTGAAACTATGTAAAGAAGAACTCTGCCCACTAACCAATAAAAAATAAAATGGTAAGTGTGAAATCCAGTTACATTCTCCATAATAAAACACCCACACTTGGAAACAAGAAGGAGCAAGCCTTACTGTCATTATGAGGTCTTTGTTTTGTTTCCTTGAGACAGGGTATACCACCATGCAGCCCAGGCTATGCTGGCACTCATGTTCCTCCTCCTCAGCCTCCTGAGTGCTGGGATAACAGATGTGCAACACTACAACATGAACAATGGCAAAACTTTTAACTAAGACTGTAATAAGATTTTTCCCTTTAAAGTTTTGTTATATAAAAGAATTCCAATCTTAGCCTTGAAATCAGAACTATTACACACATACACACACACACACACACCAATCTGATATTCCCCCCCTTGAAGTGAGAGGATTGAACTCAGGCCTCATGTTAGCTAGACAAGCACTCTACAACTCAAAGCATGCTCTCACAGTCCTTTTCAATTTTTAGTTTGTTTTTGACATGGAGTCTTCAACTAATTTTTCCCAGGCTCTTGAACTACTATCTTCTTGTCTCTGCTTCCTGAGTAGCTGAGATTATAGATGTGTACCACCACACTTGACTAGTCTTACTATTTTTTTTAATGAAACTTAAAGTTGCAAATGACAGCTAAAGATCTCAAATTCTTTCTAGGACCAATAACAATGATATTGCACATTAAATTAATGTGTTTCACCATGTACATGTTTGTACTTTGCATTTAGATTTCACATCTTTCAGTGTTCAACCCTGATGTTTACACCAAGTAGTTTGTTACGTAAGGATAATGTCACCTAGGACTGTCATGAGGATTAGACACCTATGAGATTGTTAGTGAGCTTATGTGATTGTTAGTGCCCGTGTCCTGCTACCTATATAAGAAATGCAACCTCTGGAAAATGAGTGAGTCAGAGCTGCTCTACTTAGACCTTAGGTCTGTCTGACTGCAAAGCACATAACAGCTGTTTCTTCTATATCTTATAATGAAAAGTCTTTCTAAGCATCAAGTTAACAAGCAAAAAGGAACACCACACACAGCCATATACATAAAGGCAGACAGTAAAAAAATAGGAACAGTGATATGAGGCACTCAGTGCAGCACCAAAAAGATAAAAGGTCACATGCAAAGACAGAAGTGAAAGAAAATATGAAAGACAACTTAGAGACCAGCTTTACACCCATAGCTTGGATTCTTGACATTATTTGTAGGACTCTTGTAAATCAGATTTTCTTGCTAAAGAAAAAGAAATAGTTTCTAATGATTTCATCACAAAGAAAATTGGCATAGTGTTTAAACACTATAAATGAATTTTCACTATTTCTACACTTCTGAAATTCTTAGATTTTAAAAATAAACTCATGGAAAAAGTAAAGAATTTAACAATACTGAAAAATCACATTCTTGTATCAAAAAATAAATACAGGAGGGTCAAACATTTAATTGCTCCACCAGATTCCATACCAGAAGGCATTAAATACTACCACAATCTTGCAGTCACAGTTTGTATATTATTTTTATATGGCAGGGTGTATTGAGGTATAATTTGTGCAAGATAAAACATACCATAAGAATTTCATGACTTTTCAAATCCATCAACATACCCACAACCCAGAATCCTAAGAAGAACCCTTGTAGTACCTTTCTAGACAACCCCCTCCCCCACTCCAGCCCTAGCAAACACTGTTCTGATTCCTGTCCCTTTTCTAGAAGGCCATATAAATGCAAAGAGAGAAAGGCGATTGTATTTTAAATTCTATTTTACAATAGACAAAAGGGGAGTACACTACATTTAGGATGACACTTACTAGAGAACTAAACACAATGGCCACTGCCAACAGAGCAACATTCTTTTAGTGTTTTATTCCAATGGATATACTTGAAATGCAAAGCAAGTTCTTTGAATACTTAATATTTGGAGGAACAAAAAGTTTAAAGAGACATTTAATGATCAATAACCAGAACTACCATTAATAAACAAGAGTTGCAATTACTTTATGAGCTGCCTTACTTCTCAGACGTTTTGCAACTTACTGTGTCCCACTGGCATTCATTTTCTCCTTTTCAAGTTTAGCAAATGCCCCTGTCATGAATTACCATTAAAAGTTTCCAAACCAGCAATAATGCAAGGTAAATTAGCACAATTCCACCAACTACACCAGCCACAATTGGAGTGAGGTCTGGACCAGTGGGACAACTAGAAAACAGGAAGATTAATAACAAGCAAAAACAATCTAACAGGCACAAGGTCCAATATCACAACCACAAAATCTTATAAAATAAACAGCATTTAGTACTCAAGATAAGTCAATGCACACTATTCCAAAGAAACTATTAAAAAGCAACTAGAACTAACAAGTGAGTTTACAAAGGTTGTAGGATACATGATCAATAAAAAGTCAGGTATTTCCCAACACATTCATACACTTATTTCTAGATTGCAAGTTTAAATAAAACACAATCAGGCAAAACCTTATGTATACTGTTAACAAAATACATACACGATTTGCCATGAAAAAGATTTTCCACCAAGCACTGGTGGCTCATGCCTATAATCCTAGCTACTCAGGAGGTAGAGATCAGGAGGATTGCAGTTGGAAGCCAGCCTGGGCAAATAGTTCAGGAGAACCTAGCTTGAAAAATCATTCACAAAAAAAAAAAGTAAGGCTGGTGGAGTGGCTCAAGGTGAAGGCCCTGAGTTCAATCCCCAGTACTGAAGAAAAATTACTAAACAATGCTAAAGGAAATCAAAAAAGATTTTAAGAAGTGGAGAAATATCCTATGTTCAGAATTAGAGGACAATACTCTCAGAATTTCAGTTCCCATCAGTTTGATCAATAAACTCAATCAAAATCCTGGCAGGACTTTTGCAGAGAAATAGATGATAACTGGCATAGAAATAGAACTACTTACAGAACAGAATGCAAAGCCTAGAAATAAACCCTCAGAGCTACAGCCCAGAGATTTTTAAAAATGTTGCTAAGAACAAACACTGGAGAAAGGATAGTCTTTTCAGTAAACAGTGCTGGGAAATCAGGGTATATCAATGTGCAGAAGAATGGAATTAGATACCTCTCAACAGATATAAAAATTAACTCAAAGTGAATGAAAGCATAAATGAAAGAAAACATAGGCGGCATGCTTCAGGACACAGGAATAGGAAAAGAATTTTTAGGAAACACCACAAAAGCACAACAAAGGAAGCAATCTCCAGAGATAAGAAACAGTCTATAGGATAAGACAAAACATTTTCAAATCTTATGTTCACCAAGGACTAATATCTAGAATATATAAATAACTGAAAACACACTCAACAGCAAAGAAAACAGTAAAAGCAACCAAATTAAAAATGGGCAGGAGACTTAAACAGGTATTTCTCAAAAGAAGACAAATGGTCGATGGATATATGAAAACATGTTTAACATCAATTAGCATCAGAGAAATGAAAATTAAAACGACTGAGATATCACCTCACCACAGTCAAAATGGCTATTATCCATGTTTAACATCAATTAGCATCAGAGAAATGAAAATTAAAATGACTGAGATATCACCTCACCACAGTCAAAATGGCTATTATCAAAAACACAAAAGATAACAAGTGCTACCAAGGGTGTGAAGAAAAGAGAACCTGTACATGCTTTTGGAGATAAAGTTAATAAGTATGGCTATTTTGGAAAACATGATTGTCAGAAAATTAAGAGCACAACCACCATATGATCCAGTAATTCCATCCTTGCCTAGAGAACAGACACTTGATACCTACATGGAGTTCAGTGCTGTACTGCAGATGTTTGAGTCATTTTTCCTATAATGCCTCCCAACTTCTGCTAAAGACATGCTGCTTTCCACAAATCTAAAATTATTTCATCAGTTAAATTTAAAGCATAAACTTTTAGATTGCTTCTTTGGGTACCATCTGCTTTGTGAGAAATGCATTTTAACAAAATTCAGGGCAGGGAAACACTCAACAGATCACAAAATTTAAACACAACTGTCACTAACACAGGACTGACAGAGCTTGTCTGTATCAGCAGAGGTATGTAATGCAAGCAATAAAATTAAAAATTTTTCTTTTGAAAATATCTTTAGATTTTCATGGGGTTTTTTTGCACTTGTTCAAAACCAAATGTAGTAAATTCATGGACAATATGGGCTTAATATACATCCAAAAGAAGGAAATTGGTCTGTTAAAGAGACATCTACACCCTTCACAACAGCTGAGAAATGGAAGCAACCTAAGTATCCAGGGACTGATAAATGGGTAGACCATGTGATTCATATACACAGTACACTAGTCAGACAAAATGGAGCTAGTGCTCATTAAGCTAAGTGAAGTAAGCCTGGCACAGAAAGACAAGTACCACATGAGCTCATGCAAGCAGAATATTAAAAAGTTGCTACCACAGAAGTTGAAGTACAATAGTGGTTACCAGAGGATGGGAGAGAGGAATAAAAAGAGGTGAAGGGGAATGGTTGATCAACTAAGTTACAATGAGGTAAGGGGAAGCCTGTGTGCTATTGCACAGTAGGGCAACTATAGATAGCAATAATGAATTGTACCATTCAAATAGCTTTAAGAAGGCTTGGGGAATCAGCTCAGTGGTAAAGCACTTGGCTGGCATATTCAATGCCCTGGGTTCAGCTGGACATGGTTGTATCTGCCTGTGATCTCAGCTACATGAGAGATGGAGACTAGAAGGATCATGGTTCAAGGCCAATCCAGGCAAACAGTTACCAACATTCATCTCAACCTACAAGCTTGACATGATGGCGAGTGCCTATGGTCTCAGCTACCTGGAGGCATAGACAGGAAGACAACACTCTGAGGTTGGTCTTGGGCAAAAACACTAGATGTTATCCACACATGAAAGCAAAAATGGGCTGAGCTCAAGTGATAGAGCACCTGCTTGAGAAACCACAGGGCTCCAAGTTCCAACCCCAGTATCACAAAAAACACAGAACACAAACTGGGGCCCTGGGTTCAATTCCCAGCACCTCAAAACCACATCAAACTTTTGGAATAGTTTGCTGAAAGAAATGATAAATGTGTGAGTAGCTATGTTTAACATAATTTAAACATTATAAAACATATACATGTATCAAAACATCACATTACTACATTATTATGTGCAATTTTTATTTATCATTAAGAAATTAAGTGAAAAAAGAGACTACTTGAACAGCTATGACTGAGTGAATGAATAAAGGACAGACACAGGATAAAGGACATAGATATATGTCCTTTATCATATGATCATATGATAAAGATTATAGAGTGAGAAAAAGGTCACCTTATTTTCAACCAAAATAGAAAAGGACAGTCTTCAACAAGTCATGCTAGAACTATTAATCAACTATATGCAAAAAAACTCCTGAACCTCACTTCACATTAAAAGATAAACTCAGATAGTTTACATTGGTGAGACCCCATCTCAACAGAAAAATAGCTGATGTATTGGCATGCACCTGTCATTCCAGCAATGGCAGGAAGCCTAGGAGGATTGTGAGCCAGGCCTGCCTGAGCAAAAAGTGAGACCCTATGTCCAACATAACCAGAGCAAAAAGGGCTCAAGTTGTAGAGTTCTTAACTAGCAAATGTGAGGCCCTGAGTCCAAACCCCAGTACCAGCAAAAAGAAAAAAAAAAACAAAAAAACCTTAAATCCTTATTTCTCTTTTCCTTATTTCTTAGTTAAATAGCATTTTTAGTTTTTGTAGAGGAAATTTTCTCAAATGGAATTTGTTGATGGATATCAGGGAACCTGACCATGGTAGAAACAAGGCATAAAAGAAAATGAAGAGAATTTGTGTCATTATCAGACTTTTGCGTGGAGTCTCTACAACATGAACAATGGCTTCACTTTTCCCATTCATTGAGTAGGTGAAGTAGAACCAGCAGTCATCAACATCCTTCTCCTTACAGTGGGTCATGGGATCAACCTGGATAGGCTGGGATATCTTGTCCCGACTTTCTACCTTGGTAAGGTTGAAATGTGAACATTCCTGTGCACACATGTCTTTCTTTTCTCCTTTATTAAAGGTTCAGCAGTGAACACATTTCCTGTTGAAGCAAAATTGGTATGTTTAAAATGCATTATTTAAGATGAGTTTTGCTTAAAGAGTATTCTGTGTGCTAAACCCATGATATATTGAGCCCGAAGCAATGAAAAAGAAGTGGAATGAACAGAGGCATAGCATAATTTTGGATGGGAGTGTACTTCAAGAAATTCTAGTTTTCATTAATTGTGGCCACACATCTGTTATTAACATCAGCACCAAGGTGGCTGGTGGTGCCTCAACCAAAAGAAAAGGTGACGCTATGTAGCTCTCTGCTCCATGACTTCAAAAATTACACTTGTGTGAAGAGCCCAAGAGGAAACTGGCTACCAAGGTTCCCTGCAAAAGTGAGCCCTCTACTGGAGAGTGAAGGAGCCTCCTCTTACAGGCTGGTACTGCCCTGTTAGAAGAATTATACCTTATCCCAAATCCACTAAACTACTAATTCACAAAGCTTTTTCCAGAGTCTGGTGTGAGAAATTGCACAAGACTTCAAAACAGACCTGCACTTCCAGAGCACAGCTACTGCTACTTTGCAGGAGGCCAGTGACCATTTCAGTTCTACATTTTTAAAGATACCAACCCATGTGCTATCCACGCAGCCTAAAGATAGCCAGGTAGCAAGTGGCAAACATGGAGAACAAGCTTAAGAATCTAGTCTGATAGAAAGCATTTCATTCTCAAAAAAAAAAAAAAAAAAAGAAATTTCTTCCTACTATTGGTAGTTCTGAACCTTACTATTGGTAGTTCCTTTTCTCCAAAAAGATGAAAAAGAACTGAAGTATGTAACTGGGAGTGGACAAAAGGGCAGAAATCAGGAATTGGCAGTTCTCTCTCTTTCATTTATGTGTGAATTTTTAATATGAAAGCAAAGGCATAAAGCATTAACAAGAGCCAAATGTTTCAGTGAACCAATTTTAGCAGTGCAAATTTGTAACAATTATAAGTAAATTTTGCTAGACAATTCCAGAATTTTTAACAAGTAAATTTCTTGATGGCAAAAAATACACTAGTTCCTCAACAAAAATTTTATTATTTTAATAAAGTTCCAATTAAAATCTCAAAGAAACAGAGGTAATAATATTCCTGCAACATGTTAAATATGTAAGTAAGCCATAATTTAAATAATGTACTACTGGTACAATCAAAGTTCAAGAGGAAAAGCCTTTGTGTATGGAAGCAATGCTAAGAATCTCTCTGTATAGCTATCCTTATCTCAACTACGAAAAATCCTTTATCTTTCTTATTATTGCTATGTTTTCTCCTCAACAAAATTAGAGATAAGGGCAGAACAGTTTCTGCCTGGAAGCAAGGGGGGTGGGGATTAAGGGGAAAGGAATGGCCCAAACACTGTATGCACATGTGAATAAATGAATAAAAAAATGAAAGGAAAAACTTTGAATTTTGAGTCAAAAGACAGTAATTGGGCTGGGGTTATTTCTCAGTGGTAGTCCACAAGGCTCTGGGGTTTATTCCACCTCCCTCGTCCCACACCAAAAAACATAGCAATGTCAATTCAATGAAGGTAACTACATAAATTTAATTTTACAGCAATCCCCAATTTCAAAACAAACTAAAAGTACAAGTCTCAGATGACATACACTACTTAATGAGTAAGAATTTTTAAGAACTAAAAAGTGGGCTTTTGTTTTATTTATAGCATTATACATTAGCATGTGTGCTGGGTCTAGTGATGACTGTAATACATACTTAGGTCAGCAGACACTAAATACTATTTCAACCAATTAGGAGAAAGTTACTTATGTTCAACACAGATACCAAAGCAAGGTCTGACACTTCCCAAAGGGTGCCCTTGAAACTTCTGGTCTGTACACTTACAGATGCCACACTCACAGATGCCCTGGCCATTGCAGATCTGTCCGTTTGTTCCATGCATGGAGTAGTCACATGCACTGCCAGTGTAGTTGGGATAGCACTCACACACATGACACCTGCAAACACCATTTCCTGCAAATAAAAATATCATTTCTCAAAATTAGGAAAAAATATAAAGTCACAGTATTGATTTAAAAGTAAAAATAAGCAACAACAAAGAAAAAGTTTAACAAAGGATGGAATGACCTGAAATACTGTTCCTTTACTACTGGATCAATGACTACTCTTAAGATGGTGTACCAAACTAGCAGGGATCACATTCTATGACCACTTCCAATGTTTTTCTCACCTCCACAAATTAAGCCACTGGACTTATCACATTTGAAATTATCTCACTCTCAGAATTTCCCAGAGGAAATTTCATCAGTATTATCCCTCTTCCTACAAACATACTGTACACAGACACACAATCTGTCATTACTATAGATTTCTGAACTGTTTTCTTTCCTGCAGTAAGCATCCATGTCTTCACTGTCAACTTCATCTGTGCTACATTCACAATGTCTCCCAACTCGTCCCTTATTTTACCTGAAAAAGATTCCAAATTGTAATCACATAAAATAAAAATAACTTAATAATACCAAGCCATGAAAGGGAAACAAAATTGAATGATCTCTTCAACTAACAATATATCAGGGAATGCTCATGCCACAGAGATGTGTGTGGAAGTATTCCTGTGCACCGAGAAACAACGCAAGCCTGAGAGCCATTCAAGTTCTTATGGAACATGCAAGGTCTAGAGGAAAAATGTCTTTAGAAAGTAATCATTTTGACAAAATGAAGTGAACAAAAATTTGTAAAAACAAAATAAATTTATTTTTAAGGAGACTGTTAAGATATATTTTCAAATGAAATGCTATTGGCTTGCTGTTATAAGTGCACTACCTCTAAGTTTCAAGCAATAGCCCAACCATTAACACAAAAGGTACAAACAACCCAAAAAAACTGAAAAAACATAGAGAAATCCACTGAAAATATTAATAACACATTATTTAAAATAAATTTATCCGACCTGCCAGATCTTTCTGAAAACCCTTATATTTTTAGAACACCTAATGCTTATGGATACACTGATTCTGTATATTATAAATAAAGGGATGAAAGGAAAAGACTTTTGAAGATAATCTTTTTGGTAAAATGACACATTTCTCAAAGTAGATTTTCAAGAATGATTTTATAATATAGAAATAACTGTAATATTTACATTGCTGCTTTAAAAAGGCAGTGTCCACCTTGTATTTTCCTTATGGCAAATAATCCTTCTAAGCAGAGTCATTTGGGGCTGACATTTAGATTAAAAATGTCCTGATCTCCTACCATTTAAAAGAAAGCTCTATTCAGAATAGGTGGGCGAGTGTTAAATAAAAACAAAACAACAGCACAACAAAAAAAAAACAGCATGAAGTTTTAATTTTTAATTTAAAAAGTAACCACAGTGTGAAAGTACTTAAATGTTAGTAGACTCTACATTCAGAGAATAACATCTTCTTTTTAATTTTACAGTTAATTAATCTACAGCATTTCCAGTGATATAAAATTAATGCAGTGCAATGTAAACATGCTTTCTTATATCCTAATGCTACTTCTCAGAAAAAAACACCATTACCAGTTTGATATACTTTTCCAAAACATTTTTCTAAACATATTTCATAAAAGCTTATTTTTCCCTAAAAAACTGAAAATGCTATCATGAAAGAAAAACCCAAATACTCTCTTTTTTTTGGCAGTACTTGAACTCAGGGCCTCACACTTGTTAGGCTTGATAGTTAGGGGCTCTACCACTTGAGCTACTCCACCAGCCCTCCAAATAGTGTCTTAAAAGTGTTGAATATACAAAAGCTTTCATTTTAGAAAACTATTATTCTTAAAAAAAATGTCAGAAATGGTCTTCAAATTGATTCCACGGTGAGCAATACTGGTTGAAACACATGATTTATTTGTCCCATATTGAGATTTTCTACAGGTGTCTCAACAGACAGTGTGATTATAAATTTCAAAAGCAGCACAGCTCTCTGTTGTTCTTCCACAGCTCCCAGCTTACCTGCAAGTTCCACACTCAAAAGTTCCATTTCCTTTGTGACACTTTGGATTTTCAGGAAAGCCTATGGTTTGGCATTCACATTCACAGATGAACTGAAGAATAATCTCTACTTTGGTGAAGCCCAGAGGCTTAATTTTAATGGTTTCAGAATTGCTATTTGAACAATTATTTCAAATTGAACCTTGAATAAAAAAAGCTAGATGAACTTAACATACTATTGAAAAAATATTTCTTAAAATTTTCTTATAAGCAAGCAACAGTTTTTTGTTTTCTACAGAAAATGCTTATGCAAAATACCTCATCTCCAATGGAGATACTGGAACACTTTCATCCATTTTGTCCTATCCCATTTATTCCATTCTTACAGTATGATTGGTATTTACTGTTACTCCTTCTGGCAATATGCTGTTTCCAAAATGACTTCTGAGGAAAGGGACTAAAAGAAAGACTGACTCACAACACAACTGTAAAACAGGAACTGTTTGGGGGTAGGAAAACGTGTGAAAATAGAATAATGCAATCTATTAAAAATTGTTTAGAAAAGAGTAATAGAGGGGTGAATTTGATCAAGGTACACTGTATGCAGGTATGGAAATACCATAATGAAACCCCTTTGTACAATTAATATACATTAATACAAGAGGCAGGACACTAATCATGATAAGGAAGTCAAATAAAACATCACCTGAATGCATAAAATATTGCAAGAAAATATTTTGAAGTCCAATACACCTTAGTGATGAGAAAACCCAGAGTAACAGGTTAATTCATGAGTCCAATCTTCAAAATAACTTATAAATGATCAGGAACATTTCCTTGTAAATTTTTCAATTAAAACAGTGCAGAGGCCTGACATTAAGCGGGAGGCTTCCTGCAGAACAGATAGTTTCCTTCCCATCTGGCCATGGCTGTCCTCTGGCCCTGCCCATTTCAGTTCTCTAGAGAGCAGAGAAAATGATGTACTCTAAGGTCGAAGAACATATTTGCTTGGAACTACTGAAGTATTGGAAAGAAAAATAGCTGATAAATCCTAAGGAGCTGGAGTGGGGCTCAGTGGCACTTGCCTAGAATGCAGGAGGTCTCAGGTCTGTCAATACTGCTTCCCCACCATCCCCCCATAAAAACAAAGATGGCCGTTATTTAAAATATCAGATATCCAAGGACAAATAGAGGAGGTTGCAGTGACAAGCAACACCTATCAAGGACATACAGCAGCTATGGAAAGACGCTGAACAACTGGACTCATGAAAACCTTTGCAAAATCCCTCTCTGTCATGGGACTTTCTAAAACATTTGGTGCCAAATCCCATGGCATAATGTAAAAGATATCTAAAATTCAACCAAAGAATTAGGAGGGGGTCTGTAATAGTGGTGTATGTAAAACACAATAGTTACCATAATATTATAATTGCCTGCAGATTATTTAAAAACATTATTATCCAATGTTTAATGGTATCGTTAAACATCTGAATTATCTCACATATATTTACCTTGCAAATAGGCTGAAATATTTCAGCAACTGCAAAAATCCTTTGAATATTATTTTCACTGAGCTTCTGATCAAGGTGAATAATGGAAGGATAATCCTAAGAAATAAAGTAATACAATTCATTATGTAAAACATCCTTCTAATGTATTTTGATCTTTTGAGACAGGGGCTTACTACATAGCCAGGGCTGGTCTTGAACTTGTGATTCTCCTGCCTTCACATTCTGAATGCTAGCATTACAGTATGCGAATTTTACAGTACCTTGTGAAAACAATAATGACTTGCATATATAACTGGATTCCTTAGACAAGACTGCTTTCAAATAATAACAAATTCAAATAATTGCTGTGGTGGGTAAATTGTATCTGGTTTTCTAATCTTCTACTTTCATGCATGTATAAGAACTTCCATATTGAAATGGTCTTAAATAGTAAGATAGTCTATGTACATTAATGTTAGGACAACAAAATTAAAGAAGCATTCATTATTAGTGTCTATTATCTGTCACTTAAGAAAAAGAACGGGATTAGGACTGGTTACATTGACTTGTACCTATAACCCCTCCTTGGGAAGATTGTGATTGGAGGCCAATCCAGGCAAAAAGTTGGAGACTCCACCTCAACAAAGAAGCTGTGCATGGTGGTTCACACATGTAATTCCAGCTATGAAGGAGGCATAAATAGCAAAAATGCAGTGCAAAAGTGTAACCTTAGATAATTTGTTTAGAAATAATAGCAAGTTTGCTACCAAATGTGTATTCAAGGGAGGAAAAAGCTAGTCAAAGGCAAAAATAGCATGGTATCTCAGCCACTCCTTCTACCCATAACCCTTGTCTGAGTGCAAGGAGCAAACACAACACACATCTTCACCAATACCAATAATTGCTTGGACATTAGATCATGGTCTAGGCTTACCAAATAACAAATCCTTGACCTTGAACAACCCACAAGCCCATTACCTACAATACTGTTATCATTAGACACCGAAATTCAACAATAACCCATCTGCTAGGTTAGGACTTAAGTGCTTACATAATAGTGGCTCATTGTGTGTACATTGTGTTCCAGGTGACACTGTCCATCATTTGGTAAAACAATGCCTCCAAGTTTCCTGTCTCCAGCAAAGTGAAGCCCAGCATCTATAGAAAACAACAGAAGCAGTGTGACATTCTTCTAGCAAATCATGACTAAAAAAGGAAGAGATTTCAATTTTAAGTTCTGCTCACAATAACTCAACAGAAATCTTTCACTTTTCATGTAAGCTACCATTGTACTTTTACCAAATTCTGTTCTCTCTCTTTTCTTCCCATAATTCTTATAATCTTGGTGATTGACAGAGATCCTGTTGAGACAAACTCCTCCATGTTACTGCTCAGCAACTTCTTAAAAAAACACTTCCAGTTAGTCACTGCACTTCTCAGAGTCAGCATAATGAAGTGTTAATTAAAGTCATGTTTTTAGTAACTTTTGGTAAAACGGCACTTAAAATCCACAAAAATAACAAAACTGGACACTTGTAGAAAATAAATGCACTTACTCCGCAAATGGCAACCTGCATGATCAAATCAAATCCACCTTCTGGAGAATCCAGGTTCCCAGGCATGTGCTGTTTAACAACAAGTACATTATAAATTTCTCCTTTATCAGTAAGACTGAGCACATTTTTGAAGCTGAATGGGTTGATGTAGTTCTCTTCACTTGTTCAAGGGTTCCTGAGCTGTGCTGGTGTTGTATTAATACAATACCACAATACAACACAGTTTTTTCCACAAATGAGCCAAAACCTGACAAGAAAAAATGTACATGGTCAGATGAATCTACAGACAAACTTGCATTTTTTAAAAAAGTATGTTATCTACCACATGAAAGTTTCTATGAACTGAATGTCTAATACTAATTAGTAATGAAATAATAATTAGTAATGAAATACAATCTGGGGTACTTGACAGGTTTATAAAATAAATTAAGAGATGAATGGAAAACAATTGGGCATTTCATTATCCTAGAGGCAAAATTTGTGTCAAATTACATACAGTACACATTGACAGATAAAAAGGAGTCACAAAATATATTAGATGAATGATAGTAGTATCAGTTTCCTCTCAGAAAAAGACTAAAAACTGGCCTATTTATCTCATACATATGTAGTAAAGAACAAAGAAAAAAATCACAAAAGGACTTTGAGAAGTGTTATACATAAGAAAATTATTAATTTTTCAAATGCTCATACCAATTCAGAAGTATGAAGTAATCCTCCTCATTTCATTCATCAGATCAGTTCCAAGACTTTTTACATTTTCCAGATCATCTTTCATTGAATATGAGGGTTCCATAAGATAGTAAAGATCAGTGGGTTAATCTTCAGCTCTATTGAATTTTAATGTAAATATATTTGACTCCCCTAACAAAACAGAGATTAGAAAATGAAATTAGCTTGCTAGCAATCAAAAGCAGATGAGAAAAACCAAATGGAGATAATTTACACAGTAAACACTATAAAATGAAATGAACTAAGTGTACATTTTTTTACAGACCTGAAGATTCTATAAGTAATTCTATAAATCTGTCCTCAATTTCATTCATATTAAAGGCTTGGCCCCCAGGTTGGCACTATTGATAGGAACTTTTGAACAGGTAGTTCCTAGAGGGAGAGTTTATGTCACTGGAAAGGACTGTGGGGTGGGGGAGGGAGAGATAGAGAGAGCCTCCTCCCTACCCATCTCCTGAATGAGGTGAGTAGTGTGTTCCACTGAGTGCTACCACCGTGATGTGCCACCTGTCACAAACCCAAGGCAATAGGAGCCACGTAATCATGGACTGAAACATCCAGAGTACATCATTTCTCTTTATAAAGTGGTTATTTCCAGTAGTTGTTGTAGTACTGGAAACACTAACAAATTGCTAACTATGAGACAGGTAAACAAATACAAAAAACACCATGAATTGACCAGGGAAAGCAAGACTCAGCACATCATAGGGCACAACTGACATTTCATATATATAATTTCAAGAGAGAAATCTGTTCTTTGTATAATACACCACTACAGTATACAAGTGAATAACTTAATCTTATTTTTATTTAAGAAAATGTGGCAAAAACTTATTTTAAAATAAGAGATTAGTTAAGAAGCTACAGAAAAAAAATCCAAGGAGATGATGAAACTCTGAACAAAACAATGAGGAAGGAGAAAAAGAAAGATAAAAGAGATGTTAAATGTGATACATTTACAAAATATAGGGGCTGAGCATGCAGTTCAAGGGTACAGCACTGCTGCACACATAAGGCCCTGGGTTGGATTTCCTGCACTTTAAATCAAAACAAACATAACAAAACAAAAAACTTAGGAAATATAGGAGAAAATGATCTTTGGATGAAAAATTATTACTTTTAATGTGTAGATTTTCACTTATGGATTTCTAGTAGGCAGCTAGAGAAACAGGTACTGAGCTCAAGGAAGTCTGTGGTTGCAGCAAATAGTTTTCAAATACATGAGAGGAAAACCAGCTTTTAAATGATCTTCAGAAAGAAAAGAGAAAACAAGATGCAAAACGTAAACTGGAGAACAATGGTAAGCAATGAGAAAACAAGTAGGAGTGATGCCACGGGAGCTGAAAGCATCTTTAGAAGCTCAAAGCATCATCTGAGTCAGAAAGGTTTAAAAATAATAAAATAAGAACTGGGTAGTGGCCTGAGAGGTAGTGACTACCTAGCAATGAAAGGCCCTGAGTTCAAACCTCAGTACTTCCAATATGACAAAAAAATTATAAATTCAATAATAATAAATGTAGGTAGCTAAATACTGAAATGAATGGTCCCATAGATCCCAGATGAGGATCCCATCGATCTGGGGTCCCAGGTGACTGTGGCACTCTGCTGGAGCAAGTGTGAAGTGGACACCTCACTGCACAAGCTGAAGAGTAGATTGACAGGGAGCACATACTATTCTCCTGAGAGAAATGATGGCATCAAGAAAGACAGAAAGAGGGCCTATTTCTTTATGTGGACTATCACAGGTACTTAAAGAACTATTACTTAAAAGTACCAAACTAACACAAAGGAAACAAGTAGGTAAAAATGTTGCTTTTGTATTATGAAATTATAGTAGAAGATGGACACAATTATTTTAAAAACTCATTAGACTCAAGTCTCAATAATACTTTCTGACATTAGGTATCTGCTAGTATCTGACATTAGGTAATTTGCTTCTGACATTAGGCAACACAGCATTATTCAAGGTATATTTTACAAATTGTTAAGTCTGCTAAAACTTTCCAAAATTGAATCTATTCTGCATCTTTTAGTTACCAGTACACAAGCGAAAATGAGCCCTCTATAGAAGCTGATTAAAAGGCTTGCATAAAGGTTGTGCCAAAAACTCAAATATGAGGCTGGAGGTGTATTTCTGTACCTGATCATAATTGCAAAACCAACTGCTGTGGTTGGATCTGAGTAATATCTTTTGGCTGGAGCTTCTCTGCTGTTCTTTGGTATTGGTGACATTTTTATTTTTCTTTATGTTTTTGGAGCCTTGGGGATTTTCTATGTCATCTGAATGGCAACCCTTCTTTTGTAAGGCTTCTAAATCATCACATTATGCAGAAGTAGGCATTCCTCCTTGTAAAAATGTATAAATGATATATAAAATATTGTTCCCAAAAAGTGCAATAGTCAAACTGTTTTTACATAATAAAAATTATAAATAGATAATTTACAAAAATCAAATGATTTCTAATGTACTTAAATTATGGCTTTTACACACAATGTTCTACTCATTAAAATCATAGTAAGTGCTTTTGGTTAAAAACAAGCAGAATCAATTCTAAAGTAGTACCTTTCCCAGGACTGCCCTAAGTGTATATAATTTTAATGTTCCATGTTCATTATGAGAGTATCTAAGCATTAACTATATTTCTTCACTGAAATTACTTCTCAAGCAAGGTTAACAGCTATTAGCAATATAAATGCCCGAATATCAAATGATATTTTGGTAATAACTTCCCTTAGAAAAAAGTCCTTACCATGTCTTTTTTACATAGTACTTTTTTACATAGTACTCACTCCTTTCATAGTATTTTTAACAGCCCAGTGTTTAGAGAAACCATACTAGCCTAAATACATCTCAAGTACTGGTGGCATTTTAAAAACAGAGACAAAGAAATTAAACAAACAGTAATTATTCTCAAAAGTTTCAAAATATTTAAAGTATTTTCTACTATTGTAGAGAAGATTTTTAAATTTTATATTGAAAAGTTTTGAAGTCCAAATGATATGCAGATAGATACTTATGGCATGGGAATAAATTTCCAATAATGACATAAAGTCAAAATGTACTATACCTCAAATAACTTAGATGAAAATAAAAATTTTATCTGACAGAGAAATATGTTACTAAAGACAAAAATGCTACTATTACAGATGTAAAGATTTTGAACACAAGTGTTTCATGAAATGTGAAAGTACACTCAAAAACACTAATGACATTAAGTACAGTACTATTCATAATAAATTTCATGGTGTATAATTTGACTACAGATATTAAAGAACACACCATAGCTTTTGTTAGTAATTTTATAAGGAAAATGCAACAATCATGAGAACATTTATGAGCATCAATCCAGAAACAGCTGAAAGAGAAAGAAAGTGAAAGGATAAGTGGGTCAAAACTGTACTATTTTTATTTATTATCAAACTTAAATTACTACCAAAGCACAAGATCCTGCTAAATTACTCATTTCAAATATTAGCCAATCCAAAAAACCTTAAAGTCATAAACCCAAATAAAATTTCACTATGCATAGCCAAAAAACCTTAATCATGGAATTGTGCCCCATAATTTTAAAAACTCATTAGACTCAAGTCTCAATAATACTTTCTGACTTCAAGTAAATTTGTTTCTGACATTAGGAAATACAGTATTATTCAAAGTATGTTTTACAAGCTTTGTAGCTTCAAAGGCTACATATTAAAGAACAGTTGGCTAGGATAGCCTTTAACTACAAGTTATAGTTATATTGTATGTATGGCCCCATACAATGGAAGTTGATAACAGCAGCTACCACTTATTTGAAACCTTGTGTGCAAAACTGTATTGTTAACATTATTAAATTCTACTTGAAACAACACATAAGAAAGAGTTATCCTTATTTCCCAGAAGAAAACGAAGACCTTCCGTTAGATAAGCCTTGCTACAGAAAAACCCACAATACACATTCTCTGCACTGTAGCTAGTTTAACCCCAGTACCATTTGAGGACAGCAGAAAATGTCATTAGAAAAACTCTGAAATAAAAACGTCTCATTTTATCTTTCAATGATCACACTAGCTGCCATTTCTGACATTTGAACATTTACATCTATATTTAGACACTTGTAATTTGGGTTCAAAAGCCTGGGTGAAGATAATCAATAAACCTTCTGATTTCTAGTATAAGTTATTCTTTCTGTTTATTATTTTTAAGACCTCAAATTGACTCCTCACATCCTGCTCTGATGTATTCATTCAAATATTCACTCATTGAAAATTCAGGAAGCATTATTTATAAGGTACCATGTTAGGCAAGGTAGTTTTTTTAAGTGATTAAATTCAAACCCTAACTTCAAGGGTTTATAGTAGTTTGCAAATCAACTCTGTCAGTTTAAAACAAATACAATTAAGGTTAATTTATACCTTCCCTAACCAAAAAGGAGGGAGGGAAACTAAATGAGTATCACTTTCTTTAAAATTATCCAATACAAATTTAATAAGTGCCACAAAGATATGTTACATACTTGTAAGCATACACTAGTAGCCATGCTAAAAGGAAAGAAGGGAAGGGAGTAAAATAGAACCTAGCAGTGGGTGTTGATGGCTCACGCCCTTAATCCTTGCTACTCAGGAGGCAGAGATCAAGAGGATCATGGTTTAAAGCCAGCCAGGACAAATAGTTCCAGAGACCCTATCTTGAAAAAAACCCTCACAAAAAGGAGTGGTGGAGTAGCTCAAATTGTAGGCCCTGAGTTCAAGGCTCAGTACCACCAAAAAAAAAAAAGAGAGAAAAGTAGGCTGGAGGTGTCATTCATGCAGTAGAGCACCTGCTTTGCAAGTTCAAAATACTGACTTTACAACCCAGGACATAGCATGCATAAGGCCCTATGTTTGATCTCAAGCACAATAGGAAATAAGAAAGTTTAAGCCAGATGTGGTGGAATACACCTATAATCCCAGCACTTGGAGGCCAAGACAAGAGAATCTTGAGTTCAGGCCCACGTGGGAAATAAAAGTGATACCCTGTCTAAAATTTTAAAAAGGAGAGAAACAAAATTAACTTGATGATCAACATATTTATTTAAATTATAATAATTTATCATTTGAATATTTTTTTTAATCCAAGTCTTTAAAATCTGGCATGTTTTGTGATTTAGGCAGTTCTCAATTTGTAACACCCACCTTTTAAGGGTTCAATAGCCACCTGTGCCTGGTGGCCAATGTGTTCAACAGCCCTCACACATTAGCCAATAAAATTGATTCAAGTGAAAATTCATATACAGTATTTCCCAAGGATACAGCATTGGACAACACTTAATAATCAGAGAATAAATGGAATGGATGCAAGCAATCTTATTTACTGAATTTGTGCTCTACCCATCCACAATTTGGACCTGCTTGTATACCTTCTCCATGTGATTTAACATTTGCTTTTAAACATTTATTTTTATCTGTTAGGAAAAAAGAAAAATAAGCCACTTCACTTGAACTTTCAGAAGAAAAAAGTGAAAAAATCAATATCACAATGGCAAATGATACAATATTCATAAAATCTCTACATGAATAGTCTGACCTAATTTCCAAGCTAAACCAAACCTATCTCAAGAGAATACTGATAATTTCAAATCACGTTAGCACTCAAAGTCATGAAAGGACATAGTTCTCTTGTCTTTAATAAAAAAAACTAGGTTCTATTAATCTACCTAAACATTTATCACGATATTCAAAGGCACACTCTCAGAATCTATCATTTTAAATGATCGTAAATGTAAGAAGTTTTCAAACAACTTGGTAAACATTATTTATTTTCACATGATTCATGTACCTTGCCCACATTGGTTTTTACTGGATTTTTGCACATATTAAAGAAGTTAAACTTTGTTTAGTTTTCTATCTTGTTTATAGTGTTCTGACATCAAATATTGTGTTGTTGCTAATTTAACATATTTTAAACTTATAAATACTTTCTTTATAGTTTCTTCCTTCACATTTGCATGTGGTAACCCCTATTCAAGGTGAAATAATTCTAATTCAATGTACTTTTGGAGATGTGTAGAGAACAACTGGGCACCATGTTTCCAAATATGAATGCACCATAGTTTACACAAAATTAAACAGATCTGCAGCTTTATTTTCACTGCTCATCTACATATGCCAACATTTTGTAAGACTTATTTATCAAAGAACAAGAACATCTTCTAAAAAGTCCACTTCTGGTTTCTGTTTTTACACAGTAACAGTTCAAAATCCACCATTTTGCACATTTACTTTAATTGCTGAATACATTGCATGCTTTTGCTTTCCCTCTGTTCTCTTCAACACTCTCAAAATCCTTGTGTAATCTATCATTCTCCCATTTCACTACCCTCATTCTGGATGGCAGGAACCTGATCATGAGGCCCTGTAAAGCCTCTTGAAAGAAGCCTGATCACTACCCATGGGAGACAGCACCAGTACAGGGTTTTCAAAAGAAGTACCATGAGTTTGTTGATTATTCAGATCATAAAAAGGGTAGCTGTGGTGAAGCATATCCACAGCCCCACCTATGAGGCCAGTCTGAACAAAAATTAGACAGACCTTATCTCAAAAAAAAAAAAAAAAAAGCTGGCCATGTGGGCCCAGGAGATGGAGGTAAAAGGTCGCAGATGGAGACAAACTGGGAAAAAGCATGAGACCCTATCTGAAAAACAAATTAATAAAAGGAAAAGGATTAGAGGGGCATGTCTCCAGTAAGTAGCAGAGGCCCCGAGTTCAATCTCTAGGATTACAACCACCACCAATAATAATAATAATGCCTATGAAGATTTGGTATGTGTTTTAGAATCTCTATGGGAAATACTAGGTAATAAATACTTTGTATATTAAATAGACCACTGTAACATGTAATCATTAGGTTAATTAACTGTTTTCTCTGAATCAGTTTTCACAGTTTCAAAATTCAATTCATACCCTACCAAATTTGTTCAAAAATGCCTATGACCATATGTTGCTAAATCTCCCACTTAACTATTTGCTGTCTTGAAGCAGCGCCCAACCTAACAGTTATGCGGAAGTACCTGCCCCTCCTACAAAAATAGAAAATGAAAAGGCCAGGATATGGAATCCTGAACCTGTAATCCCAGGACTCAGAAGGCAGGAGCATCACAAGTTTAGAAGGAGCTTCAACTTATCTCAAAAAAGTAAAAAAGAAAGAATACCAAAGAGGTTTAGCTTAAGTAGTTGTCAAAAAATTATATATATATATAATTATATATAAAACATATATTATATATATTGATATATTATATATGTAAATATATACAAATTCGAACAATATAATATGAACTAGTAAGAGAAAAAAAAAGCTTTCCAACCTAACAAACCCTACAGCAGATGGCTGAGAAAAACTAACTCATAGCTTTGTACACTGGTATAATTGTTCTAAATAGTGTGGCAGCCTGGGTAAAACTACTATTAAAATGTTTCTATCCTCTAACTTAATTTGGTAGATATTTGCCTTAGGATAAAGGAAAAATTCAACATATAAAAGGGAATAGTGAAAAATATAAAAGGTAGTACACAAACACACATTAAATTCAGTACTCTAGTACATTTACAATTGGAAAAAGGCAAAAATCCTGTGTAATAGGAAATAGGCAACTCAAACTGCATCAACTTTATGGACCATTAGCCAGTCATAAAAATAATAAAATGGGCAAAGGTGCCAGAGGCTCACACCTGTAATCCTAGCTACTCAGGATGTAGTTATCAGGAGGATCATTGTTCAAAGCCAGCTTATGCAAATAGTTCATGAGACCCTATCTTGAAAAAAACCTAACACAATAAAAGGGCTTGCGGAGTAGAGGGCTCAAGTGGTAGTGTGCCTACCTAACAACCGTGAGGCCCTGAGTTTAAAAATCAGTACCACCTCCCAAAAAATAACTAAAAATAAAATGCAGCCGACCCATGCCTATAATCCCAACTCATTGGAGAGAAAAGATAAGAGCATGGCACTTAAGGATGGCCCTCAAAGCCGGCACTCAGATCCTATCTTAAAACGAGTCAAGTGTGGTAACATATGCATATAATCACAGCTACTTGGGAGGCGGGGTAAAAAGGATCATGTCTGTGGCCTTCTGAATTAAAAGCACAAGACCCTACCTAAAATTCAAACCAAAAGCAAAAGGACTGGGGGGTCACTCAAGTGGTAGAGTGCCTGCTTCACAGATGCGAGACCCTGAGGTTCAATCTCCAGTGCTGCCAATAAATAAATAACATGCAGCAATATTAAAAGTTACATAGAATAATTCTGGATGCAAAGTATACATTAACAGGGGAGGAATGTAAGATAATAACATACAAACATATAAGGCAATCAAACAGACCTGCAGATGAAAGATACTTACATGTGCAATATAAAGACAATGGGGTTTTTTAACTCTTACACTGTTTTCCTCTTTTATTTTTGCTTTTTTTAGGAGGGGAGTGGAAGTGAGGTTTGAGCTCAGGGCTTTGCACTTTGTAAGCAGTCACTCAACACTTGAATCACACCTCCAGTTCATTTTGCTCTGGTTATTTTGGAAATGGGGTCTTGCTCTGGCCTCAAACCACTGTTCTCCTGATTGTAGTCTCCCAGGTAGCTAGAATTGTAGGCACTCTTTTTTACTTTCTTAATGAAAACTATTATATCAGTTTATTTTTCCCTTGGTAAATTTCTTTGGGTAAGAAAAAAGCTGATTAAATTCCACGTTAACACTGAATATTTCTTTTTAAAATCCTCCGTCATCAAGGGCTTACTTCCCAAGAAACTGTTCCCACAGCTGGAGAGTGCTTTAAAGTCTGACCCAAGCAACCCTGGGATTCTTGTGCTTCATCTGCTCAATGTTGGCTTCCCAGAGACAAAAGTTAAAAATAACTTGCATAGTCATGTACTTCACAATTGGACTTATACAGAAAATTCTCTTATGTCTTGAGATTATGATTTTGCCTGTACATTACTTGTGACCTCAACCCAGTGACAGACAAAAGCTGAGAATCACAGAAGTATGAAATGGTAGCAATTCACTTTTCAAAGGCTGAGTAAAAGGCTTAAAGTAATAAATCTATGGTCTGTTATTATAAGCAATTCAAATAATGTGTTTAATTCTGAAGCTGTGAAGTACAGGGGGTGGCACAGAAACTCCTGAGGAAATCAACACTTCACTATGATAAATGGAGCATCTGGGAGGTTTCCATACAAAGTGAACTGTACAAATATTTGTCCCATAAAAGAACTGCCATGTGTCTATCCAGGGTACTGTAATGAACACTGGACTTCCTTGAAAAGTCTCTCAAAACATCACACAAGTCAGAGAATCACACTAAATAAAAGCCACTAGGAACAAAACGTTTCCTAATATTCTGAGGCTGCATGATTATAGACCATTAACAGCAGTGTGACATGTTTCTCCTTCTTTAGATCTGACAAGCCAAACAATCCTCTGAAACCTTCTGAAACACTGGAAGAGTGCCAAGGCAAGAATCAGGCAAAACAAGGCTCCAGGGTTAAAGAACAGCTGAGAGAATAAGGACAGTGCTGAAAACAGCTTAAGGACAGATGTCAACTCTCCCACAAAAACCAGAAAAGGCTGTCACGGGTTTGTGGTGTTTAATAAAGGCCAGGTTTCAGGGAAATGAAGAAGCAACAGGTGACCACAAATCAGAATGAAGACCTATAGGGAAAATGGAGCTTACAGTAATTAAGAATGAAGGAACTATGGGGATGGGGAGACACAAATGAGAGTAGTCATGAAGGCAGCAAGCAGCAGATGGTGAAGAAGTAAGAGAGTCCCTTGGCTGCCCCATCACTCCTGACAGTCTCTGGAAGATACCAGAACCCTGCTCATGTGTGTGTGTGGTGGGGTAGTGGAGTAAGGAAAGATGCCCAAACTCCTGCACCTCACAATCTCCTCAGGTAGCACTTCTCAGTGTATCCTTGGGTTTGCCTGGAGATTCTCCTCAGCCTGACAATCACAACCTTGACATGGCAGCTCCTGTTCTCAGATGGTTCCTGTGATGAAAAAATGGTCTAAGAAGTTGCCTATTCATGGCATTCCACATAAGATAACTTAGTAGGAGGACAGAACAGGGGAGATGCTACTCAGATTCTACCCTAATCCTATCAGTGTTTCATTTTCATAGCCAGAGTTCTAGAAAAAGTTGTTTAAACTGGTCTCCATTTGCTAGCCACCTCCTTTCTCCTCAACCTACTGCAGTTAATGGACAGTCACTACCTGCATGTGAACTGATCCTGAAAAAGAACTCTACCTGGGCCTTATCTTACTATCTGCATTCATTCATTCATTTGTCTATAATAGGCACTTGAGGAAAAATTCTTTAGTTTGCCACCAAAGGTTTTACACAAACTGTATTTAACAAAATCCACCCTTCTTTCTTAACATGTCCCCTCCCTTGGACCCAACTGGTTTCCTCTCTATGTCTCTGGGGGTCTTCCTCAGGCAGATATGTCAGCTTTTGTGCCATATCAGGAAATATAACCATTTCTGCCTCAAGTAACTTTAAGTCTAGTACAAAGGTAAAAAACACAATTGCAATATGATGTAATGGATTCTATAATGAAGGCTGGACACAGTGCAATGAGGACACAGTAATCTGTCTGTGAAAATTCACAGGCTTCATGGAGATGGCAGGCTTTCAGCAAGAATGGAAGACACATAGGAGACAGGAAGATAAAAGAAGCTGTTCCAGGCCAAGGTCTCCCTGAGAGGAGTAACTGTGACTATGTTCTAATCTTATGTCTAATACAAAAGTCTGGGTGCTTCCTCCACCCTCAAGTTGGAATTCTTGGTCTAATAGTTTCTCTCCCTGCAGAAAAAAGTCTTTGATAAAAATGTATTTCTAGGTTTTGTAGTTATATCTTATTGGTGAGCTAAGTTACTTTATTTTTATAAATTTCTATCCTAAGTATAAATTATATTATTTTAAAATATTAAAAATAATCTTGACATACTTAAGTTTTTCTGAGACTTAAATAATGAGTTGGAAACAGCAGGAACAAGAGCAGGCAATCTGGAGAAGCCAAGTTACACAGAGCTTTATGAGCACTCTGTGCTGAAGGAATTAGAGACTATCCTATAAACTGTAGGAAAAGTCAAAAAACTGGGATAGGATAACAAGATGACTAAGTATATGTGGCAGGAAAATAGTGAGGTACAGAATGGGTTGCAAGATAGAAGCTTAGAAGATGGGGAAAAAATTTACTGAAGAAGTTTATGCTAGAGGAGACATACAGCCATGTATTTTGGTGCACCCCTGTAATTCCAGCACTTGGGGAGATAAGCCAGAAGAAGCATGAGTTTGAGGCCAACCTGGGTGGTTCTATCTCAAAAAAGAAAAAAGGAACATGCCAGAATTTATGCAGTGCACAAACTGAAAACAAGTAAGTGATGACAAAGGGAGGTACCTGGCCTCTGATATGTGCTTGTATGAGAAACGGTGAGAGAAGGAAAGGAATCTAGAATAACAACCATTATTTAAGTAAAGGATTGGGGCATAGGAAAGTAGTTCAATGGCAGTGTACTTGCATAGTGTACATAAGGCCCCAGGGTTCAATCTCCAGCACCAGAAGAAATCACAGGAAAGGGAATGCAGCTATGGGAGGAAATGATGCATTTTGTATTAGAAATGTGGAAGTGAAATGCCTTCATGAATTCTAAGGAAGTCACCCACTGGAAGATGAAGACACCTTGGTCTGGATATCACAAGATAAGTCAGGGTTAGAGATAGAGACACAACAGATGTCATTATTAGATGGTAAATGAAACTATGGAAATGGCAGATTGGAAGAGGTAAATACACAGAGAAAAAAAAAAAGACAACTGACTATTCCAGGCCTCTCTGGAGCAAAGAGGAATGGCATACACAGACCATATAGAATGTATTCCATGTACACAGGGCAACAGCTCTCTCCTCTAAAGCAGAACTGGGAGTCAGGTAGTTCTTTCTAACAGAGGAAATCAGGACAGAAAAGGAGGTGGGGCTGGAGTGGGAGGTACAAAAACTAGGAAGATGCAATTGCATTATAGAGCAATGCTGAGGGCTCAGCAGATACCAGATGACCTAATTCACAAAGGCACATTTGTAACACTTATCTAGCTCACTTGTAGCTATGTTGAATGTAGAGCTATGCAATTTGAGCATTTGAGGCTATGTAACATGCTTTCTAACAATTAAATTCCTAACAGTTTGTATGTAAAATAATAAAACAGCAAAACTTTAATGTTTTGTACAACATATTAGCAAATACAGTTATTTACAAAAGCTACTATCACAGACCACCACAGAAAACAATCCAGTTATGATTGGCTTCCAAATCATAGCTATGTTTGGTAAAATTTCTATTTGAAAAAATGCTGACAACCAATTTTGTAACAATACAACTGTCTTAATTAGAAAGTTTTACAAACAACTTAGATTAGGGTAACTATATAAAATCAAAAGAAGAAATATAAACTGTGGACTATCATTCTAAGTATAAGTTAATTTCCTAACATTATTTTCCAAAATTATTACAGAATTTTCATATACTACTTATCTCATTACCATGTTTTAATACAAATTATGCTTTAGAAACAAAGAAACAAGATTAATAACCTGCTATGACTCTATTTTGAATTATTTGCTTAGCTTATTTGACAATGATTTTATATTCTCACCTGGTTCTATATATTATTGCTTATATTTTTCCATTTGTATTTTAATAGAATATTCTTGAGCTTTTATGTAAAAGCATGTATATTCCAATTCTTTACATATAAATTCCATTTGATGCATTCTTAAAGAAATATTGTCCATTAACTGATTTATCATCTGCCACTTGATTCTAAAGCAAGTTGAAAGGACAAATATTCAAAAATAATTACACCTGAAATAATAAATATGTATTTATTTTCTTTAGGTTTGAGTTGTTGATTCTAGAGAAATGATAACTATATGAAATAAGATGTTTCAGTTTGGAATATTTATCACCAATACCAACTGCATTCAGTCTGAATCATGAAAATTTTGAACCTTTCCTTTTTGTTTTTGTGTGGAGGTAAAGTTTGAACTCAGGCCCCCACATCCACTATACAAATGCTTTGCCAATAACTTCAACCCCACTCTGAGTTATCCTTTTCCTGGTGCCTTTGTGATTGTATAATTCACAGAATAACAGATAATTCAAAATTTTAAAACAGAACAATGTAACACAAGAATAATTCAAGAAGATGGTATCATTTCTATATCCAAATTTTATTTTTCCTTCAAATACTGTTATTTTCTGCCAATCTGTCCTTAAAATATCTAATGATTCTCTAATGAAAATCATCATTCTGAAACATCAATTAAGTTATAATGATGATGGAAAATGAAATATTTGAGTGAGAAACAGATGCCATCTATCCCTTAGAAATCTACAAAACAAATTGCTAGAAGTAGAGGAAATAAACACAATATGTAAATCCAAAACATAATTTGTAGTGAGATGAATTGAAGCATATTACAGATAAATTAACCTGTGACAATAGAATGATTGTGGTAATTCTTCCTCAGAATCATAACTTAGTCTTTGTGCTGGCTCATGCCTATAACTTTGTACACTTTTTAAGTGTTTATAAAATTTAGAATTATTAAAATTAGACACAAGAAGGTAACATTAGATCTGATACCATTAAAATTGAGGAGATTATTAGGGAATGCTTTGAAAATGTATTGTGAAAATGTTTCAAAATCTGGAATAAATGGGTACTTTCTTGAAATATGTGACCTATCAAAATTGAACAAGGAAGATACAAATAACACAAACAGATCAACAGCAAGCAATGAGATTGAAATGGTAATCATGTTCTACTTAACAAAGAAAAACCTATGACCAGAAAATTCACCACTGAGTTGTATCAGACCTTGTAAGGAAGAACTAACAGCAATGCTTAAACTATGCCATAAAATACCAAAGGAATGCAAACTCATTTGATGAAAACAGGGTTAACAAAACTGGATGAGGATACAACAATAGAAAAAGCCTACAGGCTAAGATCTTTAATGAACATAGTTCCAAATGCTCATAAGAAAATGCTTACAAATAGAATTCAACAGCACATTAAAAAAACATACAAATGCAAGTTAAGTTCATGCCAGGGAGTCAAAGATTTCTGAATACATACAAGCAAATAAATGTAAACCAGCATATGAATAGAACCAAGAGCAAGAATCACATGATCATCTCAATAGGTGCAAATAAAATCCTTGAAAATATCCAACATTACTTCATGATAACAAATGCACCTGTTCACCCATGTTTAATGCAGCATTATTCACAATATCTATGCTATGGAAACAGCCAAGATGCCCTACTACTAATGAAAGGATTCAGAAAATGTGGTACTTACATATAATGGAATTCTATTCAGCCACAAGAAAGAATGAAATTTTGTGTTTTAGGTAAATGGATGAAACAGGAGAACATCTCAAGGGAAGTTAGCCAGATTCAGAAAGCCAAAAGCTGCATATTTTCTCTCATATGTGGAATGTATATCTAATACAAATGTAGCAGTATTATGAAAAACAAGAAATGCCAAGAGGAGTGTAAAAGAAGGAAGTTAAGGTGAATATGGTTGATGCACTCTCTATGCAAGAATGAATATAGAAATTTTAAACTGGTTGAAAACAGTAATAAGAAATGAACTATAGTAGAAAGAAGTAAAAGAGAGGAAATGAACCAAACTGGGTGGTAAAACATATATGCATGGAAGTGTCACAAGGAAAGCCCCTATGTAGCTAAATTAAACAAACAATATTGTCATTTTCTTTTCTTTTCTTTTGTGAATTTGGAGGACAGAAGGGAGGAACATGTCCTGCCTGGGGGGGAGGTGACTGATGCCAGTAGGAGGGGAAGAAAGTGCAGAATTGGAGTAAGGGGATGATTATGGTGTAAATACTGTGTACACATGAGTGAAAGAGGAAAAAAGATACCTGTTGAAACTATTTCTCCAATGGCAGAATGGGGAGGTAAAGGAGAATTGTGGAGACAGTGAGTTCAAGTATGATGTACTTGATATAATATAAGAATCTTCATCAATGCTACAATATACTCCAATCAGCACAACAATTAAGAATTAACCATGAAGAAACTAGTAATACATCACTTGTATTTTAACATAAAGATAAAAGATATATATGACAGACTCATAGCAAACAGTATAATGAATGTGGAAAACTGAAACACTACCTATAAAATCAGGAATGCATCAAGGGTGTCTAGTATCTTCATTCTTTTTCAATTCAGTGTTTGCTTTCCTAGCCAGACCAATAAGTCAAGAAAAAAAGTAAAAGGATACAAACAGAAAAGAAGTCAAACCTTCTTGATGGCACATATAATGAAAACCCTACATATACCATTGGACAACCCTTGTATCTGATAAGCACTTTTAGCAAACTCAAAGACAAAAAAAAATCAATATTCAAGAAAAGTTTTTTATATGTCAACAACAAAGTCACTAAAAAAGAAGTCTGGAAAGCAATCATATTCGCAAGGGTCTCAACAACTTCATTGGCATAAAATCAACCAAAGATGTTAAAGATCTCTACACTAAAAATTATCAGCACTTAAGAAGACACTAGAAAATGGAAAGAGCTGCCATGTGCATGTTCAGTGGAATAAATGTTGACAAAATAGTCATAATGCCAAAAATGATATGCAAATCCTGTTAAAGCCCCATCACAATTCAATTAACATCTGCAGAGATTTAGGAAAAACAATGTTAAAATTCATATGGAAGCACAAAAGACTTTAACTAGCCAAAGAAGTTTATAGTAAAAAGAGCAATGTTGGTGCTAGGCATCGTTGCCTATGTTTATAATCCCAGCTACTAAGGAGACAAAGATAGAGAAGATAATGGTTCAAGCCAGCCTGCACAAGAAGTTAGTGAGAGTCAATCTCAATAAATAAATTAGGTATGATGGGTGAGATCAGTGATCTCAAATACATGGGAGGTATAAGCAGTAGGATTGTGGTCTAAGTCTAGCCCCAAGTAAGCCTGAGAGACCCTGCCTGAAAAATAATTAAACCTAAAAGAGAGCTGGATGAATGGTTCAAGTGGTAGAGTTTCTACCTAGCAAGACCAAGGCCCTGAGTTAAAACACCAGTACCACCAAACATAGAGCAATGCTAGAGGGAGCAAAATCTTGAATTCAAATTATATTACAGAGCCATAGTGACAAAACCAGACACAAAGTCCCATGTAGAATAGAAGTTCTAGAAATAAGCCACAAAATATATTTCCATCTTATTTTTTATTCATATGTGCATACAATGTTTGGGTCATTTCTCCCCACATCTCCCTACCTCCTCCCTTACCCCCTCACCCTCTCACCCCCAACCCCTCACTACCAGGTGGAAACTTTTTGCCCTTATCTCTAATTTTGTTGAAGAGAGAATATAAGCAGTAATAGGAAGGACCAAGGGTTTTTGGTAGTTGAGATAAGGATAGCTATACAGGGAGTTGACTCGCATTGCTTTCCTGTGCATGTGTGTTACCTTCTAAAACTAACCTTTTCTGTAGTTCCTTGTTCCCTTCTCCTATTGGCCTCTGTCACTTTAAAATATCTGCATTAGTTTCTCTGCATTGAGGGCAACAAATGCTATCTAGTTTTTTGGGTGTCTTACCTACCCTCATACCTCCCAAGTGTGCTCTCTCTTTATTTGGGGATATACCCAAAAGAATGTGACTCAGGTTACTCCAGAGGCACTTGCACACCCATGTTTATTGCAGCACTATTCACAATTGCTAAGTTATGGAAACAGCCAAGATGCCCCACTACGGACGAATGGATTAAGAAAATGTGGTATTTAAACACAATGGAATTTTATGCAGCCATGAAGAAGAATGAAATGTTATCATTCACAGGTAAATGGATGGAACTAGAGAACATAATTCTGAGTGAGGTTAGTCTAGCGCAAAAGACCAAAAATCATATGTTCTCCCTCATATGCAGACATTAGATCAAGGGCAAACATAACAAGGAGATTGGACTTTGATCATATATTTCCATCTTTTTCTTAACAAAGGTGCTGAAAACTTACACTGGCAAAAAGACAGCCTCATTAACAAGTGGTGCTGGGAAAACTAGATATCCCCATGTAGAAGACAGGAACTAGAACCCTGTCTCATCCTGTAGAAAAACCACCCAAAGTGATTAAAAGAACTTAATATATGGAAACCACCAGAAGAAAACATAAAGGACTCTTTCAAGATATAGGCACAGACAAGGACTCCTTTCATAGGACTCCAACAGCACAGGAAATAAGAGAAATTGAAAAACGTGATTACATCAAATTAAAAAACTCCTGTACAGCAGAAAAAACAATCAACAGAGTAACGATATGGTCAGCAGAATGAAAAAAAATCTTTGACAGATGTTGAAGCAACAGGGGATTCACATCAAGAATATGTAAAGAACTCAAGAAATTATATGCCAAAAATAAAACATAAAATACATTTTATATTAATTCTGGTTGATTTCATGGAGAGTAATATTTTTCCCAACCTGGGGGAAGGCCTGCTTACCCTTACATGTTATGCAGCATACTTGGTCTCATTTTTATTTTATAATGTTAGACTTTCCTATAAGCAACAGGTGCTCCATTTGTTGCTTTTCTTTTCTTTTGAATAATTTCCTTGTCAAAGAAGACATGTCCTTCTGCATCTCTTGTCCTAAAGTCTCTTTCTGATGTACAGTCAATGCTGTAGTTCAGAGGCACAGTCAGCAAGAGCTGTCACTGCTCCACAAATATGTTAAACCCAGATAATCTGCACTGCAGGGACCCATAATAGGGAGCCTTCTGAGTGCATGAGGGGTTACGACTGAATTGACTGAAAGCAATCTGTCTCTTTACTCAGGAAGCAGAGATCAGGAAGCCAGCCCAGACAAACAGCTTGTGAGACCCTATCTTGAAAACACCCTTTACAAAAATGGGCTGTTGGAGTGGTTCAAGGTGTTAGCCCTGAGTTCAAACCCCAGTGCCACAAAAGAAATCTGTCTCTTATTAAATTTTTGGACAATAGAGTAGAGATCATAATGGCGTATGATTTTGTCATATTTCTTATTGATTCCTTTGGAAAGTCTACACAAAATTCCTCATTATTTCCATATGTGCTTTAAATAGATTTTGGGTACCAATAAAAATTTCAAATTTTTATACTTTTATATATTTCTGTATGACACTTGTATACAAAGATGTCTCCTAGCACTTATCCACAGAAGATCCCTTATCAACATATTTTTATATTATGTGCATAAAAATCTGAGAATAAAATGGGACTGATCTATATGTTGAGATTGTATTTTTCCAATATTCTTTAGCCATGTGAAAGACCAGTTAGCACAAATGTTCTAGTTCCCCTGTTATGTGTGTCTGCATAATGGAACTGCAATTATATAGATGCTACATAAAAAACACGTTAGTACGTCGTTGCTCCAATTTAGGGTTCACAGTGCAATTTTGTCATATCTATTTCTATAAAGGCAAATATAAGTAAGAGGAATTGTTTCAGTTGACAAATACAACTATAGTTTTTATCTTACATCAATAAAATGACATCCTTAACCAGGTATCAATCTTTTCTGAGATTGGAGTGTTCTGTCTTTCAAATACTGATGGAAAGAGGTAATGGAAAAAGCAGTTTCCAAATCTGCCATGCTAAGAGCACTAGATTCCTTTATCAGGTCCCATTCAAGCAAGCAGCCATTCCTATTTACTCAATGACAGCTCCACTCGTTTTTGAACTCCAAAGAGAAAATCAATCATTTTTGCAAGAAATGTTTATGTCATGAACAAGTTCTGATGCTTGAGCAGGACTACAAACTACAAGTAACGAATTCTCAAAACCTCACTTAAAGGCTCAGATTACAAGAGAGATTCAGAATACTAGATCAAGTACCACTTAAATAGCTTTGGACATTGTTGGTTAAAGTATTAACAGAAGTTTGAACAGATAGCTGCATAGCATTGTCCAGAGTAGCATCATTCACAATAGCCAAGGGGTGAAAACAACCTTCATGTTTATCAATGGTGAATAGATGATCAAAAACATTCATTTTAGGCGAGAAAAACTTCTCTGATAAAATCTTATTACCCAAAACACTAATTTTATAAATTCAGGTAAGTTCATCTGTGAAGTCAATGGTATTTTCCTGAGCAGTAGCAAGTACTCTCAAAATGAGTACAACAAATATTTTGATCACTGAGACTTTCCATGCTGCCTAAAATATTCCTATTATGCCACTATGAGAGAAAGAAAAAGTTCAAGACATTAATTGGTCACTGACTTACCAAATTTATAGGTACCTAATTTTTCTGCAGTTATTCATTCTTATGCTTGCTTTTTCATTCTAACTTTTAAAATAGAACACTCATTTTTAAGTCCGAAATGTATTTTGTAAAACAACCGTTACCAAGATAAACCTTAAAATACATAACTTCAGAACAAATATCTGGAAGAGTAATTCAATAAACTCTTAAAAATTTGGAAAATAGATTATTTAGATTATTTATCATTTCTCAACTGTGCTTTGTGAACAATGTGCCAAATTTAGGGATAATGTGTAAAAATTAAGTGCTTCTAATTAGAGTGCTGGGGATTGAACCCAAGGCCGTGAGCAGGCATAATTTTCACACTACACTGCTTATTTACTTTATAAATCGTAAGGTTACTTTTATGCTGCTTTAAATAATACCTTTGGGAGTGACCTTCCATCTTCACAAAACTCCATACAGTTGTACTCTGTGGATTGGTACTGCTGTTCTTGCAACCAAAACAAAGAGAAAGAAACCTTTATTAATAATCTAGTACAAATCTGCCAACCACTGGTTTTTATGCTAAACTTTCAGTAGAATACAGTGATATTCCCTTGTTTGTATTTTTCTTATGGGGACTCTGTGTTCTTCCCTCAGCATTAACAGTTGTTGCAACAGGGATCTCACCACCATGGGTCCTAAAATAACTACCTGGACAATTATGAAAGCATAGATTGACCTCTGCTCAAGGAGGAAGCACTTTATTTTTGTTTTTATATCATATTTTATAAGATACATGAATGGATAAAATGGGGAAAACTGGAAATTCCCTCAGGTTTAGAATAGATTTCTATTCCAAATACCACATGAACAATGACGGTTTGAAAAACTCCTACATATGAAGGATTACCTTTCATCATTACTATACCAGTGATGATAAAGTTTAGCATGATTTGTTAAACTGCAACTTGATGTTTCACAAAATTGAATGGCAACATCAACAAGGTTGCCCCAGTGCCTGGATATGAATCTCATGTCCACCTATTCATAGCTGTATTATCTTTATCAAGCTCATTTTCTGTACCTGAGGTTCTTCACCTGTAAAATGGAGATAATAAGATCTAACACAGTGAACTACTGGGAAGATTACATTGGGGAGTATCTTTAAAGTACTTATAAATATATGTGGCTTATAGGAAGCTCTGCATCAATTTGCTATTAGCATTTGTATTTTGATTCCATTTTGTGTTCTAGTAAAATATGATATTTGAGGCAGGTGGCAGGTCAATGGAAGTTGTCTTCTATACCGTGTGCAAGAAATCAATTTTCACACCATTGAAAGTAGAAGTCAATAGGGAAGAGGAGACACAGTGTACATCCCCAATATTTCATGAAACTTTTATGCTTGCACTAGTAACCACTACTTTTTCCACTTATAATAATTTACAGCTCACTTTCTTTCAGTATTATTCAGGAGACAATGAACATATAGCATAGTGAAAAAAAGTGTCTCCAGAATAACCTAGTAAGTAACTGCCATGACTATCAGAGGGACACTAATGCTACTTACCTGAAATTATTGACTCTATTGTGAAATTAAGGTTCCCTAATCAATTCATGCCTAGCAAATATTAATGTTGTGATGTTTTATGCAGAACACTGGTAAGATGAAGGTTATGTGAAATGTCACATTAAAAAATCTGTAGCCAGATTTTCCACTGGTAAAAGAGTACAAATCTATAAATCTTAGTTCAGATTACATACATAATGAGCTCTCACTTTTTCCAAAGTGAGAAAAATTGTGAACATTTTATAGAATAATTCTCTCCTATTAGGTTAAGTGGATTGAATTTATATTTAATTACTTAACAAATATTTTGACTAACAGTTTTAATATGTCAATATCTCACAGAAGAAATTATTGGTGTTATCCTAATACAAAAGTTTTCAATTTATTTTAGGACAGGTAATATGCAAATCAAATATTGTTCACCCCTAAGTAAACTTACACATAGGTGAGACTATTTCCCATACAAGAGATAAAAAACAGTAGAGCAATGTAAAATTAAGGGAGAAGATGTTCTGCATAGACAAGCACTGACAAGAGTAAAGCCAATGAAAATCACACAAGTCAGAGAATTCTTCATGAAAAATAAATTGTAAGCCAGTTCTGATAAATGAGGTCAACTGAGTAAAAGGTAAAAAGACAGAAAGGACAGCACAATAAAGATAGAGAGATGGAAGACGAATCAACATCGGTCATAACATGTGTACACAAAAGCAATGCTAGGAATATTTCTGTATAGTTATCCTCAACTCAACTAGCAAAACCACTTTGACTTCCTTATTAGGCTTGTCTTTTTCTTCAACAAAACTAGTGATAAAGGCAGAAGAGGACCTGCCTGGAACTGAGGGGGGAATGAGGGAAAGGGTGTGGGAGAGAGGCAGTGGGAAGAAATGACCCAAACAATGTATGCACATGTGAATAAAAGAATTTAAAAAAATGATGGAGAGATGGAGAAATCAGAGCAATTGACCCAAAGAATAAATTCTCACAGCAAGGAAATAAAATCATGTACACAAAATATGGTAAGCCCTCACTTCCATAGATTTATTACACAAGGTGTAGACAAAGGACCATCCAAAACAATAAATAAAAACCAAAATAAACTCCAAAAAATCCCTTCAAATTCCAGAGTTATGTAACTCAGTAGATGCACAGAAGCTCTGTCAGCCCTTTTTTAATGTCAGGAAAGTGTAAATCATTGTGTGACCTGCTCAGTGTGTCCCTGCCCTTTACCATTTCAAAACATGCCCCCAAAACAAAGTAAAAGTAAATTGCTTAATTTAGATGATAAATTGAAATTCATAAGTTTGTTGAGAGGCAACATGTCTTTAGTAAAAGCTGGGCAGTGTTATGGGAAAAAGGAATCCATATCACAGTGCTGAACCCTATGCATCCTAAGCATTTGTGGTTGTTCTGCAATGGAGGTCTCCTTGGAATTGTGCACCCACAGATAGCAAGGGTCTATTCTATGTTGTAAATGAAGGTTCACAGAGTTCAATGAAATGATGAATGGATATATGATACAGTCACACAATAGAATATTACTCAATAAAAAGAAACAAAGTACTGACACTTGCTACAACACAGATATACTCCGAGAACATTATGGTAAACAAAAACATAAAGTCATAAAAAACTAAATATAGGAAGACTTAGTTTATATGAACTTTCCAGATCAGGGAAATTACATATAGAAAGGTATGGTCTGGGAAAGATGGATGTCAATCTTCCAGTTAAGAGATTTGGGTTTTCTCTTCAAGAAGATGAAAGTTTTTGAAACTGACAGTGTAGTAGATACACAACTCTGTGAATATACCAAAAACCCACCAAATTCTTCTCTTTAAATGTGTGGATTCTGTATTATATCAATTATAAACACATACAGTAGCATTTTAGAAACACAATGGCAAAGCATAGATAAGTTTCTCATTTTTCTCTTTTGGGTATAAAAACTATACACAATATGAGCAGTTCTACGGTTTTGTTCAATGTCTAAAATGACAAATATTTATAACTTTCAAATATTTATAAAATAAACTAAATCAATTGCATTGTAAAGAAAACTATAATCACCGTTCAGTTCATGTTATCTTAAATCTATGCAATAAGTGTATAAGGTTGAGGGATGGGTTGTGCCTTAGTTGTACAGCACCTGCCTAAATATTATGGCTTATCAATGTTTTCAAAATGTCTTTGTATTGAAATGTGGGATTACTCTTCACAAAAGGAAGGACTGGCATTAAAATATGGTTATATCACTTTTGGGAATATACCCAAAAGAATTTGACTCAAGTTACTCCAGAGGCACCTGCACACCCATGTTTATTGCAGCACTATTCATAATAGCCAAGTTATGGAAATAGCCAAGATTCCCTACTACTGATGAATGGATTAAGAAAATGTGGTATTTATACACAATGGAATTTTATGAAGCCATGAAGAAGAATGAAATGTTATCATTCACAGGTAATTGGATGGAACTGGAGAATATTATTCTGAGTAAGGTTAGCCTGGCCCAAAAGACCAAAAATCGTATGTTCTCCCTCATATACAGACATTAGGTCAAGGGCAAACAGAACAAGGGGATTGGACTTTGATCACATGATAAAGCGAGAGCACACAAGGGAGGTATGAGGATAGGTAAGACACCCAAAAAACTAGATAGCATTTGTTACCCTCAACGCAGAGAAACTAATGCAGATACTTTAAAGCAACTGAGGCCAATAGGAGAAGGGGACCAGGAACTAGAGAAAAGATTAGTTTGAGAAGAATTAACTTAGAAGGTAACACACATGTACAGGAAAGCAATGTGAGTCAACTCCCTGTATAGCTATCCTTATCTCGACTAGCAAAAACCCTTGGTCCTTCCTATTACTGCTTATACTCTCTCTTCAACAAAATTAAAGATAAGGGCAAAATAATTTCTGCCTGGTAGTGAGGGGTTGGGGGGTAAGGAAGGGGGTGGGGAGGAGGGTAAGAGAGGGGGCAGAGAAAAGGCAGGAGAAATGGCCCAAACATTGTATGCACATATGCATAAAATAAAAAAAATATGGTTATACTTTTCATCCTTGCCTAGTAGTGGAGGTTGTAGCATACAACACAAACCTCCATATAAACATAATGAGGGGGTGACATCACTTCCCCAAACTGGGGTGAAGGTGGTGAATTTAAATATGATATATTTGATGCATTGTAAGAACTTTTTAAATGCTGAAATGTACCACCAACCAGCACAACAATGAAACATGTTTGTGAAATAAAGATAGAGGTGTGATTTTTTAACAATAATTATGTTATCTGTTTTATAGTATTTGCATGGAGCTTGCTAAGAGAGGCTTCACATTGTGGAAATCTCAGTTCTGATTGGAGTGACCTCCTAACATAGCTTTTGTCAGTTTGCTCCATCTGCTTCATTAAATTGCTTTTCATTTTCTCTTAACTTTATCTTAAGTTTTTCAATAACATGCTAAGCCTTTCTTAGTTTCTTGGCTTCTTGTTTTAAGTTACATTCCTACCTTAAATGACCAAAACCAAAACCTACAAAAATAAATGAAAGAAAAAATTAAAATAATAGATTTTAATTTTTAATGGAGACAATGAAGTATAAAATCCCCAATATTGAAGGTCCCTGTCATGACAGTTTCCAGACTATTACACATGGAAAAGGAAGTGAGTCAAAGTCTGCTCAGTTCAGTGAGATGGGAGATGAAAGATCTAGCAAAACCATGGGAGGCACAAGGCAACAGTACAGAGAAGAAAGCAGTGCAGATAAAGAACTCTGGAAGAAAGGAGAGGACTTGTATGGAATATTTAGTAGTGTAACAGTCAACACATGTTTCTCAGAAAAGTTTCTGAAGCTGAGAAAAAATATTATGTAACAAGATTAGAGGAAACTCTAAATAGTGCTCACACAGTGCCATCATCCCTGGACAAACTCATAACACAGAATAAACAGAATGTTCTTATCTCAGCAGTGGAACAGGAGTCCAAGGCTGAGCACTGTCCTAAATCACCGATCAAATCATATGAACAAATTGAATAAGGACCAATTTGCTTAAAATTAACTTAAAAGTATTCCACAATACAATTCCATTGAGAAATGCAGGCACGAATGATATTTCTTAAAAACCAAATTGTACTGGCAGAAATCAACACAATGAAGAAGAACAAAATGACTCTGGAAAATGCCAGTATATTTGAGTACTAACTAACATTTATCTAAATAACCATAGGTCTAACACTGGCTTCAAATTACTATCCTCCCAATTGTAGTTTCTCAAGCAGCTAGAAATATAGGCATTCTTTTTGCTTTCTTCATGAATGCTATCATATCACAGTTTATTTTTTCCTTGATGAATTTCTTGCATAAGAAAAAAGTTGATTATTTCTTTTTAAAGATCTCCATCATCAAGGGTTTGCATCCCAAGAAGCTATTAATTCTTGCAGCGGAGAGGGTGCCTTAAGGTCTAATCAGAGCACCCCTGGGATCTTGTGCTTCTTCTCTTCAATGCTGGCTTTGCAGAGACAAAAGCTAAGAATAACTTGCACAGTCATCTACTTCACAAAAGGACTTAAACCAGAAAATTATCTAATGTCTTGAGCTTATGGTGAGCTCATCCCAGTAACTGACAACAGCTGAGCATTACAGAAGTATGAAATATTAGCAATTCACTTTCAAAGCATGCCTAAAAGGTTTAATGGGATAAATCTATACTCTATTATTCTAAGCAGTTCAAACAAGGTGCTTAATTTTGAAGTTGTGAAGTAGAGGTGGTGGCACATGAAACTCCTGGGCAATCAAGGGATCTCTGTGATTAATGGAGCATCTGGGAAATTTCCACAAAAAGTAAACTATACAAATATTTGTCCTATGTAAGGATTAATACTTGTCTGTCCTGGCTACTGTAGTGAACACTGCGCTGTCTTGAGAACTATTTCAAAACATCATGCAATTCAGAAAAAGCCACTAGGAATAAAATGTTTCCCAATATTCTGAGGCTCCATGGTTGTGGAGCATTAAGAGTAGTGTGACATCCTTCTTCTTCTACAGATCTTGGCAAGCCAAACAATCCTCTGAAACTCTGGAAGAGTGCCAATCACAGAAGCAGACAAGCAAGACTCTAGCATTAAAGAATAGCTGAAAGAATAAAGACAGTTCTGGATACAGCTTAAGGACAGCTGCCAACTCTCCTGCAAGAAACAGAAATGGCTGTCACTAGCTAGTGGTGTTTATAAAAGATCAGGTTTCAAGAAGATGAAGAAGCAACAGAAGGTGACCACAAATCAGAATAAAGACATGTAAGGAAAATGAAGCTGATATAATTAAGAAAAAAGGAACTATGGGAATGAGGAGGTGCAGATGCAAGTGATCATGAAGGAAGCAAGCAGCAGATGGTGAAGTTATGATAACAGAGACTCTCAGCACCTCTGGTCACTCCTGAAACTCTCTGGAAGATTTCAGAGCCCTGCCTATGCATGTGTGGGTGGGAAATATGGGGGGGCAGTAAAGAAAGATGCCCAAAGTCCTGAATCTCACAACCTCCTCAGGCAGCATTACTCAGTGTGGCCTCAGGATTGCCTGGAGGCACTCTCAGCCTAACAATCACAACCTTTGAATGGCAGAACCTATTCTCAGATGGTTCCTATTGTTAGGTCGAAGCAGATGGAAAGGCCAAATCATAGTCGAATGACAAAGCAAGCAGGCTTTATTGGGAGCATGCACTCGGGCGAGGTTCACCGTCCCCAAAGAACAGGGCCGGAGAAGTCACACCCGAGAAATGACAGCACAGTTTTTATGTAGCTGCTTAAGGAGGACGCGGTAGCCTGGAGACAGGGGGCCATGGTCTGGCAGAACAGCATCTGACTGGGGTAGGTAGCAATCTGCGTGGGCTCAGAGCAAGGAGCTGAGGAGAGTGAGGTAAGGTAGATATCCTGTTAAAGGAGGTGTGTTTGATGGGAAAGTGTGGGAAAGGGGCTTAAGCCTGTCGGCTGCCTAGTGGCCGCTCAGAGGCAAGTGAGGGCCAGGGGCAGCAGGTCAACCCAGGAGAGCCAGAGCTCCAGGGACAACTTGGTGAACTGCTGCTTGATCGGGCCATTGGCCTGTTCAACCTTACCTGAGGATTGGGGGTGGTATGGGGTGTGGAGCCTCCAAGTGATGGCCAGGTGCTCACAAACCAGTTGAGTGACCTTGGAGATGAAGGCAGGGCCATTGTCTGACTGGAGACTTTATGGAAGACCAAAATGGGGCATGATGTGACGGACAAGAGTGTTGGCCCCAATTGCAGCCCCTTCTGTGGCCGTGGGAATGGCTTCGATCCACCCTGTGAAAGTATCCACAAAAGTGAGAAGATATCGGAATTTTTTGTGTTTGGGCATATGAGTGAAGTCAATCTGCCAATCTTCACCAGTCTGGCTGCTGTGGAGTTGGTGGAGGGACTGGCGGAGATGGAGTCCGCCCCAGGAGTTTGCTTGGGAGCCGACAGAGCAAGCCTTCTGGACCCAATGGATGGTGAATTGGAGGCCCCTAGGGTGGAACAAGGGTTCCAGGAAAGAGAAAAGGGCTTTGGGAATTATGTGTAGTGAATTGTGGATGGCAGTGATGACCTCTGTTACCTGGCCCAAGGGGAGGATCAGACGGTTATCTTTGAAGACCCACCCATTGGGGGATGTAATTCCCCCTTCTTTGAGTGGCTTGTTCTTCTGGCTCATAGTTTGGAGTAAAGCTAGGAGAGAGGAAAAGAATAGGTGGGAGAATTGACTGCTCTGCAGTCTTTCGGACCGTCAGGTCTGCAAAGGAGTTTCCTCATGCCACCAGGTCATTGGAGGTCTGGTGCCCCCTGCAGTGGATGATGGTGACCTCCCTTGGAAGTTCTAGAGCTCATAATAGTTTAGCAATGAGGGGTCCATTGACCACTGGAGTACCCCGTGTGGTCAAGAAGCCCCTCTCCTTCCAGATGGCTGCATGAGAGTGTGTTATAAGGGAAGCATATTTAGAGTCAGTATATATATTAGCTGTTTTATCTTGGGCAATGGTGAGCACCTGAGTTAGTGCCATGAGTTTGGCATTTTGAGATGTTGTTCCCATAGGGAGGCAAGTTGCTGTCAATACCCGAGGAGGATCAATGGTGACTACAGCGTAGGTGGCTCAGCAGCCTCCCTGGTCATCCAGGATGGAGCTCCTGTCAACAAACATAGTGACATCAGGAAAAGGTAAGGAAGAGTCAGTAAGACGCTGCCTGGGAGTCATGAGACTCTCTACTGATTTAGGACAGGAATGAGTTGGGTTGGAGGCTATTGGCAGAGTGGTGGGAAGCAGCGTAGCAGGAGTTGAGCAGGGAGCAGGTGGTGAGAGTTATATCAGGATTATTGATGAATGGGAGATGGAACGTCTGTAGAAAGATCCAATAAGAGAAAGAGAGGAATGAGTGAAAAGGTCAGCAAGTCAATGTGGGGAGTAGACAGTTATCAGTTGCAGCTGGCATAGCTTAAGAGCTTCCCTGGTGAGGGTGGCCACCACCGTGAGAGCTCAGAGGCATGGCTACCATCCCCTGACAGTGGGATCTACCTGCCTAGAGAGGTAAGCAATTGGTCAGTGAATAGGGCCTGATAGTTGAGTAAGGACCCCTTTGGCTATTCTAGAAGTTTCATCTGTAAACAGGTGGTATGGTTTGGAAGGGTTTAGGAGGGCCTGAGGAGGGTGTCCTTGAGAGAAGAAAAGCAGCAATGGATCATGGAAGGAGAGTGGACCAGTAGGAGTCTCCTTGGCTGCGTGGTACAGTGGGTGGGCCAATGAGGCAAAATTAGGAATCCAGTGTCTAAAAAAAACAATGAAACCCAAGAAGGACAAAATTTCTTGGGCATCATTAGGAGGAGGGAGGTCCCTTAAAATTTGAACCCGGTCTATGGTAAGTGCTTTTGAGGTGGAGGTGAGAAAGAAACCCAGGAAAGTAACAGCTTGTAAGCAGAGTTGCGCCTTGACTGGGGAGACCTGGTATCCCTTAGAGGCTAGAAAGTTAAGGAGGTTGGTTGTTCCCATTTCAGAATCCTGCTGAGAGGGGGAGCACAGAAGGAGGTCATCAACATATTGTAGAAGTGTACTGAGTTTTGTGTTGCACATGACCAGATCATGGGCTACAGCCTGAGCAAAGAGGTGGGGGCTATCATGGAAGCCTTGGGGAAGAACTGTCCAAGTTAGTTGTTGGGTGAAGTGAGTATCCGGGTCTTTCCACGTAAAGGCAAAGAGGAAATAGGAGTCCAAATGGAAGGGGATAGTAAAAAAGGAGTCCTTGAAGTCAAGGACAGAAATATGAGAAGTATCAGGAGGGATGTTGTAGAGGATGGTATAAGGATTTGGGACCCAAGGGTGGATGGGGATAATAGCCTCACTTATAATGTGCAGATCTTGGACTAATCTATAGGATCTGGAGGGCTTCCTTATTGGAAGGGTGGGCATGTTACATGGGGAGTTTATAGGTATAAGGAGACCTTGACCTAAGAGTTTGATAATTATTGGTTTTATGTCTTTGCAATGAATTTCTGAAATAGGGAATTGGGGTCTGCAGGGGTATTGGTTAGGGTCCTTAAGGGAAACGCGGATGTGTGGGTGGTGTGTAGCCACAATTGGGATTGAGGTGTCCCAGACAATGAGGCTGACCAGAATGGGAAGGGTGGGTGGAGCACATCCAGGAGGAGAAGGAGGGGCAAGATGGCCAGCAGAGGCCAGAAGGAGTGAGTGGGAGGCTAGAGGTTCTAGCGGGTGGGGAAGGATGGTTATGGAGGCACCAAGTTTTGTTAGAATATCTTGACCTAGAAGTGGGGCAGGGCAAGATGGGATGATAAGGAAAGAATATGCAAATATTATACCTCCAGCAGAGCAAGGAAGGGGCAGAGTTTTATATGGGCAGAAGGGAGAGCCGTCAATTCCCATAACAGAGACTGATGAGGGAACTGTTAAACCCAAGTGGGCAGGCAGCACAGAATAAGTAGCATCCATGTCCAAGAGGAAGGAGATGGACTTACCCGCTACCTGGAGCATGACCCTGGGCTCGGCGAGGGTGATTGGGGTCCCCAAGTCAAGGCATTGTCAATCTTCTGCCAGTCCAAGAAAGTCAGGGATCTGGATAGCTGGTGGGGCTGACCCTCCATGAGGAGCCGTAGGGGGGTAAGCCCTGTCCAGGACAATCCAATCCCCAGTGACCCACCTGTTTGCATTTTGGGCAGGGCTTAGTTGGAGGTCTCGGGTTGGGGCACTGGCGAGCCCAGTGGCCTTCCTTGCCACATCTGAAGCAGGTTCCCGGAGGAGATGATGGGAGGTTTCGGGTTCCTCCTTTGACTCGGGGCTGTAATCCAGCTGGCCGCAGGGCTGCTACCAAGGCTTGGGTTTGGAGGGCCACCTTTTGTTGGAGGTGTTTTTGGTGGGTTGACTCTGCTGCCTCTTCTCGGGCATTAAAAACTTTAATATGTCATTTTCATCAAGTCCTGTATAGGGGTTTGAGGACCGTCTTCGGCCTTTTTTTAGTTTTTCTAATATCTGGTGTGGACTGAGATATAAAATGTCCAGCCAGGATTGCTGCCTCAGCGGGGGAGGTGGGGTCTAATCGGGTATACTGGGCGAGGGCCTCCTGGAGGCAGTTAAGAAAAAGGGCCGGATTTTTGTCAGCCCCTTGGGTTATTTTGCGGAGTTTGTCAAAATTTACAATTTTGTTGGACACCGTATTCATGCCCTGTAGGAGGCATTGAATCATTAGGTCTCTCTGGCAGTGTCCTGGAGCTTCGGGTTGGTAGTCCCAGTTAGGGTCATGGTCGGAATTGCTTCTTCCCCAACTGGGACTGTGGGGTCAGCCAAGTGAGTGTGATCAGCATAGTGTCGGGCTGCCGCTTTGATGCATTCTCATTTCTCAGGGGTGAGGGTGGAGGCCATAATGATGAATAGGTCATGCCAAGTTAAATCATAGGCCTGAGATAGGTAGTGGAACTCTTTGGCATAAGCAGAGGGGTTGGTGGAGAAGGATCCCAGGTGCTTTTCTATCTATGATAGTTCCTGGAGGGAGAAAGGAACATGGACTCCGACCGGTCCTTCCACTCCAGCCACCTCTCTGAAAGGACAAAGGAGAGAGGGTGGGGAAGGGCAGTGTGAGTGGGTGTGGGAGGCTATTGTGGACATTGAAGGGCAGGGAGTGGGTGGAGCAGAGGGAGAGGGAGGCAAGGACAAAGGAGGAGGCTGCTTGGGCAGGGAAGGCTCTGCGGGTGGGAGAGGGGGAGGGGAAACCGGGTAGGGTGATGGGGGTGATTGTGGTCGTTGGGGAGGAGGGGCAAGGAATTTGGTGGACTCAGAGGAGAAGGGTTAGGGTATGGGGAGGGGATCCAGAGGAATTGGGTGTTTGAGCGAGAAGGATCTGGGAAGGAGAACATTGGAGGCACAGAGAGGGACGAGAGTGCAGTTCCCAGAAGGCCTGCACATATGGGACCTCAGACCATTTATAGGTTCGACAGCAAAAACTGTCAAGATCAGTGAGGATATTAAAATCAAAAGTGCCCTGTGGAAGCCATTTTGAGTTGTTGTCTAAGGTATATTGTGGCCATGCCGTGGTGCAGTAGAAAATGAGCCACTTGCATCAGAGGTCTGGAGAGTCCCAAATTTTGGAAGTTTGAGAGGAGACAGGACAAAGGAGTTCTTGAGTCCAGCTTGGATTGGGAGGACCCCATCCCGAATTGTTGGAGGGTCTCAACCTTTAGGGAAGCATCCCTCACTAAAAGAGGAGACCTGGTTCAGAGGAGGCAGCCTGGGTAGAGGAGACATCTCTCCCGGTGCCCAGGTGTGAGAAGCGGAGGGGCTGATCCTGGCACAGCCATAACTAGGACAAGGGCCCGAGGAGGAACTAAACAGGGGGAGGAGACTCACCCAAGCTGAAGCCTGAGTGTAGATCTGGAGAGGAGGAAGGGCCTCAAGCCAGGGCCTGGCCCAGGGCCCCGACTGCCTGGAGTCGGGTAAGGCACACTTCCTCCCGGTTTCGGCACCAAATGTTAGGTCAACATGGATGGGAAGGCCAAATCAGAGTCAAATGACAAGGCAAGTAGGCTTTATTGAGAGCGCGCTCTTGGGTGAGGTTCACATTCCCCAAAGAACAGGGCCAAAAAAGTCACGCCCAAGAAATGGCAGCCTAGTTTTTATAATCTGGGTGAAGTCAAGAGCTTAGGGTGTTACGGAATATGGGATAGGTTGAGGCCTAGTGAAGGAGGGGCTCAGGGTAATGTGGACCTATAGGATAGGTTGAAACCTATTGCCCACCGAGTGGGGGTTGTTGTGGTAACCATAGGGGGAGGAGGAAAGGGGAGGGTGATTGCCCCCCAGCAGGAGTTGCTGGCTGTGGGGGAGTTGCCTTGGCAACTAGAGGGGGAAGAAGAAGAGGGAGGGTGGAATGGAAAATCCCTGATCGCCATGCAGTGGCTGCCCACCGGCCAATCACCTATGCTGAGAAAGGGGCTAAGAAGTTGCCTATTCATGGCATTCCACTAAGATAACTCATTAGGAAGGAACAACAGGGGAAATGCCAGTTAGACACTATCCTAATCCTATCTGTGTCTCATTTTCATAGCCAGACACCTAGAACAAGTTTTCTACACTGGTCTCCATTTGCTAACCACCTCCCCTCTCCCCAGCCTACTATAGTTGATGGACACTCCCTAATTGCATGTAAACTGATCCTGTGAAAGAACTCTTTCTGAGTCTTATTTTACTATCTGCTTTCATCCATTCATTTAGCTATTTATTATAGGCACTTGAGGAAATTTATAGTTTACCACCAGAAGTACTTAATAAAATCCACCCTTCTTTCTTTTTTTAAAATTTTATTTATTTATTTATTCATTTATTTACATGTGCTTATATTGTTTAGGCCATTTCTCTTCCGTATCCCCCACATGATCCCTCTCTCCCTCACCATCGCTCACTTCCAGGCAGAACCTGTTCTGCCCTTATCTCTAATTTTGTTGAAGAGAAAACATAAGCAATAATAAGAAAGACAATGCATTTTTCCTAGTTGAGACAAGGATAGCTATACAGAGAGATTTATAACACTTCTCTTCCTTGAACCTAAGTGCCTTCCTCTCTATGTCTCTGGGGGTCCTTCTTCAGGCAGATCCATCAGCTTTTGTGCCATATCAGGAGATACAAACATTGCTGCTTGAAGGAAATTTGAGTTCTGTACAAAGACAAAAATACAATTGCAATATGAAGTAATGTTTTCTATAATGAAGGCTAGACACAGTATAAGGAAGACATAGCTTTCTAATCTTATGTCTAATACATATGTCTGGGTACCTTCTCCACACTAGAGTTGGAATTCTTGGTCTCATGCTTTCTCTCCCTACAGAAAAAAGTTTTTGAAAACATGTTCTTGTAGGTTTTGTAGTTGTATCTAATTGGTGAGCTAAGTACTTTATTTTTATAAATTTCAGTCCTAAGTATAAATTATCTTATTTCAAAATATTAAAAAGAATCTTGAAATACTTAAGTTTTCCTGGGAGTAAAATAATGATGTGCAAACAGCAGGAACAAGAGCAGGCAATCTGGAGAAGCCAAGTTACACAGAGCTTTATGCATATTTTGTGCTGATGAAATTTAGATACTATCTTATAAAGTGTAAAACCTGAAAAACCTGGGGTAAGATAAGAAGACTAAGTATACCTGGCAGCAAATTAGTGAGGTACAGGATGGGTGACAAGATAGATGCTAAAAAGATGGGGAGAGTATTTACTACAAAAGTTCAAGTAAGAGGAGACATACAGCCATGTATGGTGGTGCACTCTGTAATTCCAGCACTTAGGAAGCTAAAGAAAAACTATCAGAAGTTTCATGTCAACCTGACATAGGGTGGTTCTATCTCAAAAAAGAAAAAAGGAACATGTCAGAATTTATGCAATGCACAAAACGACAAACAAGTAAGTGATAACAGAGGGAGCTACCTGGCCTCTGATATTTACTTGTTTGAGAAAGGGTAACAGAAGGAAAGAAAACTAGAATAGCCACCATATTTAAATAAAAGAGTGAGGGATAGAGATGTAGCTCAGTGGCAGAGCACTTGCCTAGTGTGTAGAGGCCCCAGGTTCAATCCCCAGCATGACAAAAAATCATAGGAAAGGGAATGGAGTGATGGGAGAAAATCATTCAATTTGTATTATCTAGAGATGTGGAAGTGAACTGCTTATGTGAAATCTAGGGAAGTCATGCACTGGTCAATGAAGACACCTTGGTCTGGATCTCAGAAGATAGGTCAAGGATAGAGATAGACACATGAAAGTTATCATTATTAGGTGGTAAATTAGACTATGAAAATGGCAGATTTGAAGAGGTAAATACACAGAGAAAGAAAGAAGACAATTAACAATGCCAAGACTCCCTGGCATACACACACCATGTGTATTCCATGCACACATGGTAACAGCTCTCTTCTCTACAACAGAATGGGGACTCAGGAAGCTTCAAGATTTGCTTTGCAGTTTCTTCTGACATAGGAAGCCAGGACAGAAAAGAGGTGTGGCTGGGGTAGAGGTACAAAAACTAAGAAGGTGCAATTGCATTATAGAGCAATACTGATGGCCCAGCAGATACCAGACAACCTAATTCATAAAGGCACATTTGTAACACTTATCTATCTTACTTGTAGCTATCTTTAGTTCAGGGCTATATAATTTGAGGATTTAAGGCTATGTACTGTGCAATTAAATTTCTAACATTTTGTATCTAAAATAATAAAGCAGCAAAACTTTAAAGTTTTGTACAACATATTAGCAAATATAGTTATTTACAAAAGCTATCACAGACCACCACAAAAAACAATCTGACTAGGAGATAATTTCTAAACCACAGTTACATTTGTTAATATTTCTATTGAGAAAATGCTGAAAAACAGTTTTGTAACAATACAACTGTCTTAATTAGAACACTTTGCAAACAACTTAGGTTAGGTAAACAATAGTAAATGGAAAGAAGAAATATGAACTCTTGTGGACTACCATTCTAAGTCTAAACACATTTCCAAACATTATTTTCCCAAACTATATTGTATAGTTTTCATATAATACTAATCTCCTTAAGCTGTTTTAGTATAAATTATGCCTTAGAAACAAAAAGATTAATAATTAGGTATAATTCTGTTTTGTCTTACTTCCTTAGCTTATTTTGCAGTGATATTACACTCTTGCCCAGTGCTACATACTATTACCTATATTTTTCCATTTGTATATTAATAGAATATTCTTAAGCATTTATTTTAGGGTATCTATATTCCAGTTCTTCAGCTGTGAATTCCATCTGATGCATTCTTTAAGAAATAGTGCCCATTAACTTATTTATAACTACTTCGTCTGCCACTTGATCCTAAAGCAAGTTGAAAGGACAGATTTTTTAAAATAATTATAGCTAAAATAATAAATATGCATTTGTTTTCTTTAGGTTTCAGTCATTAACTCAAGAGAAATATTAAATGTATGATATAAGATGTTACTGCATTCAATCTGAATCATAAAAATATTGACTCTTTCCTTTTTGTCCCATGTGGGGCTGAAGTTTGAACCCAGACCTTCATATGCACTCCACAAATGCTCTGTCAATGACCTATAACACTCACTCTGAATCATCCTTATGCTGGTGCCCATGTGATTGTATAATTCACACAATAACAAAATTAATTAGAGATGTTAAAATAGAACAATATAACACAAGAGCAATTCAAGAATATGGTATTATTTTTGTATTCCAATTTTTCTTTTCCTTCACATAGTCTTACTTTCTGCCAACTATTCCTAAAATATCAAATGATTCTCTAATGAACATCATTACTCTGAAACATCAATTAAGTTATAATGATGATGGAAAATGAAATATTTAAATGAAAAATAAAGGCCATCTATCCTTTATAAATCCACAAAACATATTGCTAAAAGTAGATGAAACAAATACAATATGAAAATCCAAAACAAAATTTGCAGTGAGATGAATTGAAGCATATTACAGATAAATTAACCTGCAACAATGGAATGATTTTGGTAATTCTTCCTCAACATCATAACTTGGTCTTTATGCTATCTCATGCTTATAAAAACTTTCGACTTGTCAATGACCTACAATATTCTCTTGTAAATATCTAATGGTGGTTTGTACTTCTTCAATTTTGTTTTGAAAATTCTTAAGGATTTACATGTGTCTTGCTCCCTTTTTATTGAGAGTAACTCATGTTCCACACTTGGACTGCTTCCTTTCATATGAAGGTAATTCAGAGTCAGTTTTCTCTGTTTCTTCAATATCATTGATCTGTATGAATATAAGGGAAGGAAACCTAAAACTTGAATGTGTTTGATGTGCTCACTGTAGAGGAGTGGATATAGTAATACTAAACTAGCTGAATAGGCTGCTATAGATGAACCAATGTGGGTTGTAATACACATGTGCATGGAAGCAACTCTAGGAATCTCTATATATGTATCTATGTTTATCTCCATGTAGCCAAAAAACCCCTATATCTTTCTTATTATCTCTTATTTTTCTCAACAAAATTGAAGAACAAATGTGTGGGGTAGGGAGAGGTGCCCCAAAAAACATATACACATGTGAGTAAATGTAAAATCAACAACAACAAAAAAAGAAGAGGGAAAAAATGAAACCAAAGAGAGCAGCTTTCTAAAAATAATAATAATACAGTTTGGTAAGAAAGGATATAGGTCAAGAATATTCTAGCACAAAGCCATGTGTAAACTGTGACATAAAATTAGTTGCAAAACATTATAATCTACAGCAAATTTGTAAGATGTAGTCCATTGAATTACTCTGAAACTCAACAAAATTAAAGCCAACAGAAATAACACAATTGTTCTCTTCACATTCATCATTCTTGACACAAAGCTCTGCATTTGACCTTAGGCTTTCATTTTGCTACAATTGTTTCATGTCATTCCTTCATAAAATGGCTCAAAGCTACCTCTTAGTAGAAAGTCTCTTATCCCTTCCTCTCATTTTCAAAATCCATAATATCTAAGGACGTTTCAAGGACAAGGCATTGAGGTATTTAGGACTGCATCAATCATTGCTTCCCAGAATAAGACTATGAAATTAAAATGCGAATTAATGAATTTTTGTGAAAACATTTCATTAGCATATATTAGATGTAAGGGGTGAAGGGTTTATTGCAACACTAAAGCAATCTCCAATAAATAACCTAACCTTATGATGTATTTCAGGTTCTCAAAAAATCAAGGATAAGCCAATCCCAAATTCAGTAGAAGGACAGAAATATTAAGGATCAGAACTGAAATTAATGAAATGGAAAATAAAAGAACAATACAAACAATAAGTAAAACAAAGAGTTGGTTTTTTAAGGTAATAAATAAAATTGACAAAAACTTAGAACACCCAAATTAATAAAATTAGACACAAAAAGATAACATTATAAGAGATACCATTAAAATTCAGGAAATCATTAGGGAATGCTTTGAAAATGTATTGGTCAAATAAATTTCAAGATCTAGCATAAATGGGTAACTTTCTTGACACATATAACCTATCAAAATTGAACCAATAAGATACAAATAACACAAACAGATCAACAGCAAACAATGAGATTAAAATGGTAATTAAAATCTTCTTAACAAAGGAAAGCCCATGACCAGACAAATTCACCACTGACTTTTATCAGATCTTGTAAGAAAAACTAACAGCTATGCTTAAACTATGCAACAAAATACAAACAGAAGCAACAAATAAAAATTCATTCAATGAAAACAAGGTTAAGAAAACTGGATAAGGATACAACAAAAGAAAAAAACTACAGGCTAAGATCCTTAATGAACATAGTTCCAAAAACCGGTAAGAAAATACTTACAAACAGAATTCAACAGCACAGTAAAAAAGTCCAGAGCCAATGGGCAACAATGATTATGATGACTACTCCAAGGAGCTGAGCCAGTTCCACCACTCTAAGGACAGCCAAGGTCGAAGGTTAAGTTGGGGCCATGGCCAGGGCTTCCAGAGGCTGAGGCAAAGGGATGGGCAGCGGCCGGGGTTGAGGTGGCAGCCAAGGAGGAGGGATGAACAAGGGTGGAACGAATGACGACGACTTCTATGACGATGACGAGGGCGATGGTGGTGGGAGCTACCCGAGGAGCAACCAGACAAGCTCCACCAGCAGCAGTCTGACAGGAAAGGCAAAGTCATCTGCAAGTACTTCATGGAAGGGCGGTGCATGTGGGGTGACTACTGTAATTTCAGCCATGACATGTAACTGCCAAAAAAACATGAGCTGTGCAAATTTAACATCACTGGTTTCTGAGCCAGGGAGAACTGCCCATACTTGCACGGTGACTTTCCGTGTAAGTTATACCACACGACTGGGAACTGCATCAATAGTGATGACTGCATGTTTTCCCATGACCCTCTAACAGAAGAGACCATAGAGCTTCTGGAAAAGATGTTAGCTCATGAAGCAGAGGCAGGCACCGAGGATGAAAAGGAAGTGGAGGAGCTGAAGAAGCAGGACATCAACCCCTTGCCCAAGCCACACCACAGCGTGGGCCTCCTGCCCACACCCTGGCGGCTTCCTGGCTCCCCAGCCCCCACCTCTCCCAAAGTCTGGCCCATGCATGGGGGACCCCACCTACCCTGCTACCTCCTCCTCCGCCCCCTGGGCCCCCCCAGATTCCCATGCAGATGCAGGAGCCACTGTCGCCACAGCAGCAGCTGCAGCAGGACATGTACAGCAAGAAGATCCCCTCCTGGTTTGAGATTGTGGTGCGGCACACTGGACAGCAGGCTGAGACGCTGACTGTGAGGGTACCAGGACCTGGTGAACTCATGGGTCCCGGGCCCAACATGGGAACCCCAGGGCCCATGGGAGACCCCATGCACCCCTATATGCATCTGGACATGCACCCCAACATGCCAATAGGCCCTGGCATGAACCCTGGCCCAAAAGATGCCCCATGGCCCTGGAGACTCCCCGCACTCTGGAATGATGTCCCACATCCCGCCAGCCCAGAACTTCTATGAAAACTTCTACCACAGCAGGAAGGCATGGAAATGGAGCCAGGACTCCTTGAGTACACAGAGGACTACTGGCACTACAAAGAGCTGCCAGGGCAGCCTGGGAGCCCTTCTTCCTGAGCACCCTCTGAAGTCTTACAGCTTCTCTGAGGGAGGACCCCAGGCCGTATGAAGCCAGGCGCAGGTGTCCCTGAGATCCTGCCCTCAACCCAGAGGGCTCTGTACCTGAGAATCCAGCAGAAGCAGCAAGAAGAGAAGGAAAGAGCCAGGGCTGAGAGCAGGAAGCAGGATCAGGATAATGAGGAAGGGGACACTGGAGAATGGTATTCAAGTGACGAGGATGAAGGTGGGAGCAGTGTCACCTCCATCCTTAAGACCCTGAAGCAGCAGACATCCAGCAGATCCCAGGCCTCAGTTGGAGAACTGAGCAGCAGTGGGCTGGGAGACCCTCGCCTCCAGAAAGGACACCCTACAGGAGGCAGGCTGGCTGACCCTCTCTTCAGCCGGGATCCCAGAGTCTTTCACCATGCTTAGGCTGCTGGTGGCTCAGGCCCTGGGGACACAGGGCCCTCTGACCCTCAGCTGACTCACTCCACCTCCTGCCCACCTCCAAGCCTGAAGGCAGCCTGCATTCCAGCCTCGCTGGCCCTGGGAACTCCAAGGGGTCTGCACCGCCTGCTGCAAGAAGGAGGAAGGGGAGCGGGCCCTGCTGGAGAAGGCCCTTAGCATCTCCTTAGACCCCTTTTTCCTGGGCACCCACTGTGGGACCCACGGTCACAGCTGCAGCAGTGTATTCACATCAAGAAGGAAGTGACCCTGAGCAAGCCAAGTTTTGCCGTCACAGTGCTCTGGAACCCTGAGGACCTGATCCCCCTGCCCATCTCCAAGCAGGACGTGGTGTCCCTCATGCCTGCCACCCTGCAGTCCCTTCCTGCCTTGGACCCCAGGCTGCACCACTCTACCGCCGCAGGCCCCCCAATGCTCTGCAGCACCGGGGCACCTCCATGGACCCCAGCGCCTCTGGCTCTAACTTGCCTGACTTTGAGCTGCTGTCTCGCATTCTCAAGACTGTCAACGTCAATACTCCTGGCCCGAGTGACAAGCCCAGTGACCCTAGGGTATGCAAAGCTCCCACTGACCCTCAACTGCAGAAACCAGCAGACTCTGTGGCCTCTTCCTGCGCTACCAAACTCACATGATGGCTCATATCTGTGATCCCAAATAGATGAGAGGTGTAGGTAGGAGGATTGGAGTCTAAGGCTATCCCCAAGTAAACCTGTGAGGCCCCGTCTGAAAAATGATTAAAGCTAAAAGAGCAGGATGCGCTGCTCAAGTGGCAGATTTTCTACATAGCAAGACCAAGGCCCTGAGTTCAAACAGCAGTGCCTCCAAAAACAGAGCACAGGTGAGTCAAATCACACTATAGTAACAAAATCAGAATGGTACTGGCCCCAAATCAGACACAAAGAACAACATAGTAGAATAGAAGTTCTAGAAATAAGCCAAATCAGATATTTCCATCTTGTTCTTGACAAAGGTGCTAAACACTTACACTGGCAAAAAGACAGTCTCATTTCCACGTGGTGCTGGGAAAACTAGATATCCATATTCTCACTGCTAAGTAAACAGAGGGACTCCTACATACTCTTCTTTGACATTGCCTTTAAAATCGTGATTTTGAGGAATATGCATTTTACCATTATAAGTATTCACAGTTTAAATCTGTCATATTATTTCCCAGAATTTCACACTCCACAGGACTAAGAAGTTTTCTACCTTAAAAAAAAAAAAAGAAAAACAAACGAGAAGGCAACTCAACAATTTCAGAAGTCCCATTCATATCTATAGTATATATGTTCAAACACTTCTTCATAATGTCTCCAACTGCAGATTTCCCCAAATCCATGTTCTCATTCTCTAGATGTGAATTTGCTTCTATTATTGCTGATTTCTTTTCTTATGAGCTTATGGCCTTGTTTTCCATTTTTTAAAATACCTGCTAAGTATCCCATTTGACCTCTTTAAAATTCTTTTATTTTCTCACATGAATGAACTGCATACCAGAGACTGACTGGGCCACCAAGACCTATATTAGGGAGAAAACAGACCAGAAATTTTAAAAATGAGCAGTTTTTATATGAAGTCCTATATATTTTCAGATTCACTTATTTAGTACAGAAAAATGTCGAGTGACTGCCTACAATGTAGACACATTGTACAAAACTCTGCCAATAAAACAGATGAGACACTGCTCTAGTTGATCTCACAGTATAATGGAGAAGAAAGACAAAAAATGACCATTATAAATTCAGTTACATGCTTTAAACAGTGTTCTGTGACCACCTAAGGGAATTTAACCTGCAATGAGCCCAGAATGATTGTTCTGAGGAAGAGACAGCCACACTGAGAAATGAACAGTGATAGGAATTAACAAGTTAAAGGGTGAAGAGCATTCTATCTGATCTACCAAATTCTGAGAGTCTTTTGCGTGTGATTCTATCCCATGTTTGAAAAACAGTTACATTCCTACCTTAAGCAACTAAACCCAAAACCTGTAAAAATACATGAAAAAAATAATTAGGATAATGGATTTTAAATTATGGAGACATTGAAGTATAAAACCCCCAGTATTGCAGCTCCCTGTCATTACAGTTTGAGACTATGACACAAGGAAAACAAGTGAGTCAAAGTCTGGTAGGCTCAATGAGATGAGGGATGAAGGATCTAGCGAAACCATGGGAGGTCAATGTCACAAGACAACAGTACAGAGAAGATAGCAGTACAGATAAAGAATGCTGGAAGAAAGCAGAGGACTCATTTTGAATGTTTAGCAGTATAAAACAACATGTTTGTCAGAAAAGTTTCTGAGGCTGAGAAAAAACATTATGTAACAAGATTAGAGGAAACTCTGAATAGTGCTCACACAGTTCCATCATCCCTGACAAACTCATAACACAGAATAAACAGAATATTCTTATCTCAGCAGTGGGGCAGGAGTTCCAGGCTAAGCACTATCCTAAATCACCTATCAAATCATATGGACAAGTTGAGAAAGGACCAAGCTGCTTAAAATTAATTTAAAATATTCCACAATATAATTCCATTGAGAAATGGAGGCATGAATGATATTCCTTAAAACCAAATTGTACTCATGGAGACACAAACTGGTAAAAATCAAACAATACAATGAAGAAGACACAGGTTTGAGATGAGCATAAACTTGTATGAAGGTTTTGAAAAATTTTTAAAGATTTGAAAAAATCCAAACATTCATAGAAGACCCACATAACATAGAAATATTTTAAAATAATTAACAAAAGTGTCTGTCATGGATCTGTGCAACCTATGTAGAAAATGGTCTACTTTATCATTTATTAACATAGAATATACACAAATCTATTCTGAAAAGTTAAAATGGATCAGAATGTATGTACACACACACAAACACACAGTGTTCATGGCATCATTTGAAGACAAGAAAAACTTAAACAAACGTGAAGATTTCAAATTGTATCACTGCAGTACTGGAATAATATGATAATCTCCTATTTCTATTGTGGTGAGTTCAAGCTTTTATAATCACCCACTCAAGGCTTATAATGCAAAACCATATCCATGTGAGCAGTTTATCTCACCAGTACTGCTCAGTGTGATTAAATTGAGTTTTCACAGTTCTCATGTATTTTCACTATCTGTTACACATTTAGCATGTACAAACCTGGGTTAATAGGCTATTTATGCTATAATTAAGTTTATTAATTTTACACTAGGTAATAAATTTTAGGAATGCAACCCTTACACATGCAAATTTTGGGCTGCCAAGTGTTTGGAATAGCTAACCCCTCACTGTTACTGAAGAGTCAACAGTATATAAATAATCATGTGATAAGAAAATGAACTGAAACTTTAAGCAAAAGTAAGTTTGTCAGGTAGGTTTAAAAAGTATGACCCACTCTATGTGGCAATAAGAAATACACTTTAAATATAAGGACAGAAGTTGGCTAAAAAGCTGAAAAAATATACCTTACTAACACTTGATGAAACAATGTTAGATAGGAATATCTATGTAAATATCAATGTAGGCATCAGAGAATATCTATGATGAGTAAAACAGTCTCTATTGATAATAGGATAATTGATTAAGAGTGATTAATTGATTATGCATCCAATTATTACTTCAAAATGCAAGAACAAAAACTGATAGAATTACAAAAGAAGTAGACCAATTTCCAAGTGTCATATCAGATTCCACTACCACTTACTCAATAAATGATAGAAAAATACATAGATCATCTGCAACAATATCAGACTTAAACAAAACCATACTTCTTTAAAAATTCTTAGTTGCATATTTAAAGGCTATACAAAATCTTAATAAAAAGATTAAGTCAAAATAATTTAATCTATGCAAAATATTTCCCCTGATCAAAAAGAGACTTGGAAATCAATAACAAAATAACTCTGGAAGACACCTGTATATTTGAATACTAAGTAACTTTTATCTAAATAACACTAAGTCACAAAAGGCAATGAAAACAGAAATAAGAAAGCATTTTAAACTGCGTGAACATAACAAGATATCAGAATTTGTGGAATATTCCTATTACAATATTGAAAGTTTAGTACTGAATATTCCTATGGGAAGAATTGTAATTCTACAGCCATGATTTCTACCTAATGACTGAGAAGAGGCCAAACTAAGCAAAAAAAAAAAAGCAGAAGAAGAGAATAAACATTTAGTGTGTGCCTTCAAAATTCATTTGCTCAAATCTAATCACAGAGTGATGGCATTAGGAAGTAAAGATAATAAAGTAATGGAGGCAGAGCATTTATGAATGGAATTAGTGCTCTTAAAAAAGAGATACTAGAACTTTCACTTTTCACGAATGTTTTTTCTTTATTGTTGTGCTTTGGGGGGGTATATTGTGGCATTTATAAAGGTTCTTAAAATGTATAAATTATATCATACTTGAATTCACCCTTTCCCACTGCTCCCGTTTATCTCCCCATCCCCTGAGTCATGGCACAGTTTCAGCAGGTATAATTTTGCATTTACAAGCATATATACACATTTTCTGTACCATATTCACTCTGTTACCTCCTTTCCCCACCATCTCCCCTCTCCCATGGTGTCAACCCTCTCACCTGGGCAGAACCTGGACTGTTCTCTAATTTTACAGATGAGAAAAAAGAAAACATGACATTTTTTGCTAGTTTGAGATAAAGATAGCCACACAGGGATTTTCCTAGTGATATTTCCATGCTTGTATGTGTTGTACCCCACAATTGGTTTGTCTCCTATAATTATCTACATTCTACTTTAGTCCCTTTCTTAAGGTGTTTTCAGCCAATTTAACATTTGTATATTCATTCATGTATTGAGAATATATCACCCATATTCAAGTTCTTAGTTTCCTTCTTTTACCCCACCCTTCCTGTGCATGACCTCCCCTTTGTGTGACAAGTGTTTTATAATATTGCTGCATTTGTATTGTCTACATTGCACATATGAGAGAAAACGTGGTTTTGACCTTCTGTGTCAGACTAATTGCATGTAAGATAATGTTCTCCAATTCCAATGATTTACCTGCAAGTGACAAAATTTCTTTCTTCTTTGTGACTGAGTAAAATTCCATATTTGTATACAAATACCACATTTTATTAATCCATTTGTCAGTAGTGGGGCATCATAGTTGTTTCCTTAGCTTAGCTGTTATGAGTAATACTCAATAAACGTGAGTGTGCAGTTGCCTTTGTTGTAACCTGACTCACATTCCTTCAGGTTTATCCCCAGAAGTGGTGTTGCTGGGTCATGTGGCAGATCTATTTCTAGTTGTTTAAGGAGCCTCCATTCTGTTTTCCATAGTGGTTGTACTAGTTTACATTTCCACCAGCAGTGTATGAAATGTTCCTTTTGCCCCACATACTCACTGACATTTGTTGTTTCTGTTCTTGATGGTAGCCATTATAAAGGAGGAGAGGAAGAATTTTGATATGGTTTTGATTTGCATTTCCTTTATGACCAGAGATGGTGAGCATTTTTTCATGTGTTTTTTTCACCATTTGGACTTCTTCCTTTGAAAAGCTCTGTTCAGTTCATTTGCCCATTCCTTCACTGGGTCATTGATTCTTTGACAGTTTAGTTTTTTGTGATTTTGTATATTCTGGTTATCAGTCCCTTCTCTGATGTATAGCTGGCAAATATTTTCACCCATTCTGTTGGTGGCCTTTTCAACTTAGGGACCATTTCTTTTGTTGTGCAGAATCTTTTAATTTCATATAATCCCATCTGTCAGTCATTTCTCTTAGTTGCTGAGCCACCTGAGTTCTACTGAGGAAGTCCTGGCCTATGCTTATTGCTTTCAGTGTATTCCCTGCTCTTTCCTATACTAGCTTCAAGGTTTCAACTCTTATGTTAAGGTCCTTAATCCACTTTGATACTGTAAAGGGTGACAAACATGGATCTGGTTTCAGTATTCTGAAGGTACATATCCAGTTTTCTGCAGATAGTTATTCAGTTTTCCCAGCAACATTTGTTGAACAGGCTGTGTTTTCTCCATTCTATGTTTTCAGTGCCTTTGTCATAAATTAGGTGAGCTTAACTGCAAGGATTCATATATGTTCCTCTATTCTGTTCCATTGGCCTGCATATCTGTTTTTGTGCTAGTCTGTTGTTTTTATTGCTATGGTTCTGTAGTATAGATTGAATTCAGATATTGTGATAACTCCTGCATTGCTCATTTTGCTCAATGTTATCTTAGCTATTTGTGGTTTTTTTGTGTTTCCAAATGAACTTTAGGGTTGATTATTCATTCTCTGTGATTTGTGCCATTGGAATTTTGATTGCAATTGCACTGAACATGTAGATTGCTATTCATAGTACAGCCTCTTTACTATATTGATTCTACCAATCCATGAGCATAGGAGAGATTTCCATCTTCTGTAGGCTTCTTCAATTTCTTTCTTCGGTGCTTTATAGTTTTCCTTGTAGAGGTCATTTATATCCTTTGTTAAATATATTCCTTGGTATTTTATTTTTTCTCACTATTGTAAAACAAAATTTTTCCTATATTCTTTCTCAATTGGTTCATTGTTGGTGTATAGAAATGCTACTGATTTTTGTACATTGATTTTGTATCCTGCAACTTTGCTGAAGCTGTTTATGGTGTCTGCAGGTTTTTTGGCGGAATTTCACAGTTTTTTTGTTATAAGATCATGCCATCTGCAAAAAGAGATAGTTTAACTTCTTCCTTACCTATTTGTGTTCCTTTAATTTCTTCTTCCTATTGTATTGCTCTAGCTGGGATTTCCAAAACTATGTTGTGTAGGAGTGGAGTGGGCACCCTTATCTAATCCTGACTTTAGGGGAAATGGTTTCAGTTTTTCCCCATTAAGTATGAAGTTGACTATAGGTTTGTCATATGTAGCCTCTGTTATGTTGAAATACATTCCTTCTATTTCTAGTTTCATCAGAGCTTTATCATGAAAGTGTGCTGAATTTTATCAAAGGCTTTTTATGCATGTACTTAGATGATCAAGTGGTCTTTGTCGTTGCTTCTGTTACTATAGAGCATTGCATTTAATGATTTGTGTATGTTGAACTATCCCTGCATCCCTGGGATGAGGCTGAGTTGGTCATGTTGTATGATCTTTTTTATATGCTCTTGAATTTGGTTTGCAATTATTTTATTGAGGATTTTCACATTTATGTTCATAAAATATATTGACCTATAATTGTCTTTTTTGTTGTGTCCCTGCCTAGTTTTGGAATGGCTTTATAGAAGGAGTTTGGAAATGTTCCTTCCCTTTTTATTTCATGGAAATGGCTAAATAGTGCTAGTATTAGTACTTCTTTAAAGGTCTCCTTTTCTGGGAGAGTCTTTATTGCTGCTTCAATTTCATGGCATGCTATAGAACTATTTAGGTGATTAGTATCCTCATGGTTCAATTTTGGATGGTAACATGTATCTAGACATCTGCCTGTTTCTTCTAGATTTTCCAACTTACTTGAATATAGGTTTTCAAAGAGGTTCTTGATGATTCCCTGGATTTCCTTGGTGTTCATTGTTATCTCTCTTTTTGGTGTTTGATTTTATTAATTTTGGTCTTTTTCTGTCCTCCTTTTAGTCAGATGTGCCAAGGGGTTTGTCAATCTTGTTTATTTTCTCAAAGGAACAGCTTTTTCTTTCATTCTTTGTATGGATTTTTTGGACTTTACTTCATTGATTTGGGGCCATATTTTTATTATTTCTCTCCTGCTGGTTTTGGGTTTAGCTTGTTCTAGTTTCTCTAGGAGTTTGGGATGCAGCATTAGGTCATTTATTTGAGGTCTTTCTATATTTTTAATATAAGCACTTGAGGCTTTAAATTTTTCTCATAGGAATGTCTTTGTTGTGTCCCATAGGTTTGGTTGGGTTGTGTTTTCATGTTCATTAAATTGCAGGAACTTTTTTATTTCTTCTCTTATTTCTTTCATAACCCACTGATCATTGAGCAATGTGTTGTTCATTCTCCAGCTGTTTGAGTATTCTGCTCCTTCTTTTATTGTTTGAGTTCTAATTTCATTGCATTGTGGTCAGACAGTTAATGAGGTTATTTCAATTTTCTTATATTTGTTGAAACACATTTTGTGCCCTAAAGTATGATCTATTTTGGATAATGTCCCATGGGTTACTGAGAAGAATGTATATTGTGTTATTGCAGGATGGAATACTCTGTAGATATCTGTCAGGTCCAGGAGATCTATGGTATCATTCAATTTCAGAATATCTTTGTTGATTTTTTTTTTGTCTAGGTGACCTAGTTTTGGTGATAGAAAAGTATTAAAGTCTCCCACTATGACTGTGCTGGAGTCTCATTGTGATTTAATGTCTATTAGTATATGTTTAATGAACTTGCTTACACTGGCATTGGGCACATGTACGTTGGTAATTGTTATTTCCTCCTAGTGTGCTTCTCCTATTATTAGTATGAAGTGAGTTTCCTTGTCTTTTCTGACTAATTTAGGTTTGAAATCCACTTTACCTGATATATGTATTGCTATTCCTTCCTGTTTTGCGGGGGCATTAACTTTGTAAATCTTCCACACTTTTGCCCTAAGACAGATTTTGTTTCTGTCAATAAGGTGGGTTTCTTATAAACAAAAGATTTTGGGGTCTAACTTTTGAATCCAGTTTACCAAATGGTGTTTTTTGATGGGGGAGTTGACTCCATTAACATTCAGTATTAACATTGAGAGGTATGTGGTAATTCCTGCCATTTGGATGTTTTTGTTGTTTAAGGATTTGCATGTGTACAGACAATTCTATACCACTCTATGAGTACTTGTCTATTTTTCTCATGAGGTTTAATACTTCCCCTCCTGTCATGGTTATGTTTGTTTTCTTCTTCTGTGTATATGATTCCCTTCTGAATCTGCTGTAGTTGTCATATTGTAGTCATATATTGTTTTACTTTCTGGATATTATGGAAGGCTTTTATTCCACTGTAGATTTTGAATGTTACCTTTGCTGGGTACAGTATCCAAGGACTGAAATTGATTTCTTTCAGTGCTTGAAATATTTTACTTCATGCCCTTCTTGCTTCTAAGGTTTCTGTTGAGAAATCTGCTCTTATGTTGATGGGTGTACCTTTATATGTTAATTGATTTTTCTCTCTTACACCCTTCGAAATTGTTTCCTTGCTTTCTGTGCTATTTGTTTTAATTTAAATGAAATACTAGACATTTTTTCACTACGTTTTCCATGTGAGGTCATAGCAAAAAGGTGGCCATATATGAACCCAGAAGCAGGTCCTCACCAGATACCAAATCTACTTGTGGTTCGATTTTGGCCTTCCTGGCCTTCAGAACATTGGGAAATAAATTTTTTGTTAATATTTAGTGTTTTGTTACATTAGCCTAAAAATGACTGCAACATCAGCAATGGTAAATTCAATTATATAAATAATAGAAAAATATACAGCAAACTAATGAAATCAAGCATTTTTAGTAGATCAGTGAAATGCAAACATTTAACTAGCCATTATGCAAAACAATCACCTTATAGATGAAGAGTATAAATTAGTTGTGCCAGAGCTATTGATGAGTGTGAGAGTGCTGGGGTGGTCAAAGTCTCATGTTTAACAGATTAACAAACTAAAATTATTCTTGGTTGAAAAATTACTTCAATATTAATCATAATAGATACAAGTGTGGATTTATAATATTCCTACAACAACAAAATGATCACTGTCTGAGGTGACAGATATGCCAGTTACCCTAATTTGATTATTACACATTAGACATATGAACAGAAATATCACACTGTTCATCTCCATATGTACAATTACTATGTGTAAATTAAAAGAAAATGTGTAAAACCCCAAAAACATTATTTACAAAGTTATCAAATATATGAACCATAAAAATACCTCATAAAATATGTGAATATTTATGCAATGCTTAGTTTTGTTGGTATAGGGGTAAGAACTCAGGGATTCACTCTTGCAGAGCAGGTTCTCTACTATTTGACTGTCTCCAGCATACAAAGACTTATGAACTAAAACTACAAAATATTATGGAGAAAAATAAATGCAACCTATATAAATGAAGATAGATACTGTTCAGGAGTCAAAACGTTGACTATTTAGAGGTTAATTCTCCTTAATGTATTATCTAATTGCTTGAAAAAAAGATGAGAAGTCTAGTTTTTAATTTAAAATCATTTTCTAAAATTGATATGGAAGCCTGGGTTGTAGCTCAGTCTTAGAGTACTTACCCAGCATGCACAGGCCTTGGATTTAATGTCCAGGACTGCTAAAAATAATTATATGGAAAAGCAAAAGATCTGTAATAACCAAAATAACAGTGAAAAAAACAAGAAAAGGTGTGACAAGAGGGTGTATTTTGTATGTTACAAATCAATAGTAAATAAAACCGTGTGATGATGGTGTTAAGAAAGATACACAAATAAGTGGAATAGGAAGGAGTATAGCTGACCAAGACCAGTCAGAGAAAAAGTAAAAGACACTATCTAAAATATAACTAAGGCAGAAAAGGTTGGAGATATGCTTCAAGTGGTACATCATCTACCTCGGAAATATGAGGCTATGAGTTCAAATACTCAAGCACTGACCCCCAAAAAATCTCAACTTGATTGGATGTCAAGCAATTTTAAAACTTTCAATGTATGTTGACAAAAAAGGCTTTAAAAATACTTTTAGTTGCAGCATATGTATGTTTTGGGCAAAATAAAATGAAACCACATGCTACATAATTAATACTTCTGGTCAGTTGGGGAAAAGTCACCACATAAAGTCTTTAAGTTCAATATTTTTTTTCATTTGTTATTCCTAGGATTTCATATTCCTCACTTCCTATTGGTTGAATATGAAGGATGGTGGTAAGGAGGGTAGGCCTGATATAATCATACCCCTTGCCCACGTGAGCCTGGGAGGTGAGTAATCATCAGCTGGTGAATCTGCTGCTTTAGTCTCTTGTCCTCTACACCAGGACCTGTACAATTTGCTGCCTCCACACCCTTTTGTCCTTCAACAACATCAACCCCACTGTCTCTACATTTCCTACTGGCTGCAGAGATTTCCTGGAACTTCTTATTGGCAGCAATATATCTTCCTTGACATCATTCCTCTTGATGAATCCATAGTCTTTTCTTGCATTGAATAGTATTACTGTTAACCAAAACTTCCTTACTATGACCTTCCTGTTCCATCTGGCAGTCACAGCCCAGTGGAGCCACATAGACCTCCAATACAGGCAGGATGGCCAGGCTTCTCCTGAGCAGCACAGAGTGGTGGATGGCTGTATCTTAGCCTCTCTGCTCAGGACAGTAGTAGTGCTGTTTTCCACTGCTACAACTCTGGCTCCGTGCAGGGTAATATGGTGAAAAGGCCTGCATTGTAATGCAGGTGCCCAGGGCTCTGTGGTGCACTCTGCTCCCACTAACCATCTATATTTTTGCTACTGCTTTTATTACAATACCTTGTTCTTTTCTTTAGTTGTACTTTTTGACACCAAAAACAAAAACAAAAAAATAATTTCAGGGAAATTTTGAATACTTAAAATATGAATATTGACTTTCATAAAAAATATCTACAGTTTTGATTGACTTCTATTCATAAGCTTTACAGGTTATTTAAAGTAAAATCACATTTCTCAAAAAGAATTAAATGATAAATAATGGTAAACTTACATAAAACAATTGTACTAATATAACAATTAATTTAGATACAAACTTTCTGTCAATTAAGAGAAAAAGAAAAGCATGATGTTAGTGTTATTATTGATAGAAAGAAATATGCCAGGGTTTTTGTTATTGTCACTTAAACAAGAAAACCCACAAACATTTTATAGACACTAAATTTTATTCAGAAAATATTTTGTAAATCTTCAGGTGAGGGAAACCCGTCTGAATATGATATAGGAGTTAGCACTCCCAGGATCTTCTATGCAAGTACTCTATACTATTCTAAACTGTACATGTGTTAAACTCATTTGAATTCTTACAACATCTGTGTGAGGTACATATCACATACTGGATAAAGGAAAGATCTAGGCAAAGAAAAATAGACAATAAATTTGCCCAAGCCCATTCAGCCAGCAGTGGCAGACTCACAATTTAAACCATGGATTCTCTCTTCACACACATGCTTAAAAACATGCTGTGAAAGAAAATTTATCTTCATGGTGTTTAAGTGATACACAAGCAAACGTAGCTACTAAAAGAAAAAGAAAAAGATTACCATTTCATTTCTAGATATAATTTTAAATAATAACTTTTGAATGTTGTATATATTTCCAAAAACAAATAGATATTATAGCTAGGCCTTTTTAAAATACCCCATTCCAATAAATTAAGATGTAGACAGAAAGAGAGGGTCAGGATAAAATTAGAAGAAGGAGATGGTTAAACTTAAAGCAAGGAGAAGAGATAGCTGGGTTTTAAGCAAGAATTCAGCAAGATCAGATTTGAATTTTTAAGTATTCATAATTCTTGCTTCAGGGTTAGATCAGTATTTCACCAAGTAGAGATGATAGTAACATATCTGATCCTGGTGAAGACACCAGTGAAACAGAGTGAACAAAATGCCTGGGAGTGCCATTCACACTGAGCAAAGTGCACTGGTCATGTAGAAGTCACTTCTACATATCCCAGAGTTTTAGAAGAATATTGGACATGATATTCTACAGAGGCAATGAAACAGCTTTATAGGCTCAAAAGGAGTCCTGTAAAGATGTTTTGGAAATTGTTTTATCATCCTAGGTTGGAAATATCTAAGCCTTCTCGAAACAGGCAGTGAACTACAAGAAAATTACCTCCACTGAAAACTGCCTCTCAAACTCTATTAGGAAACAGAGGGGAAAATGGAAATTCCAGGTTAAAAAAAATTTCAAATTTCAAGTTTTAAAATATTATGAATGGTCCACATGGCTCAAAGTCTTATTTGGCCATCTATATCAAAAGCATTTATAAGGTAATAGAAATTAATGCTTACAAAAGAATAGGAATCACTGTGTGAAAGGTCAAAAATGTACTAGTTGTTCTCATTATTTTTTAAAATTTTATAATATAGTTTTGAAAAATTTTATCACTGTCAATTTTCCATTTCAACCTCAAGGACAGATATGAAAAAAATTACTGATGTGTTGAAAATAGACTTCAGTTTTAAGATATTTACTTTAAAATCTTGTTTTAAGAGTAGGGCTCTGGGGCAGAATTATTTAATTCAATTGAGTATGCCTAAGCCATAAGTAAATGAATTAAACTGAGCAGGGATGTGGATAGCAGGAAACAGGATTAAAAATAAGCAAGATAATAATTTTTCTCATGGATCCCATAAATAGTAAAAATGAATAATTCTCACCTCAAAAATGCTTTACTCAAAACCAAGAAACACATTTAAGTAGAATAAATACAGAGAATTACTACTACCAGTGTCATGAGGAGTGCTGTACTGCACAGGAGGCCAGTAAGGTGGAAACTTCAAAGAGTCCTCAAACTCTTCCTGACTATTGTTGTTTGATCAAAGAAGAAATACCTTTTAATAAGCTTTACACAAGTATTTTTATTGATACATAGTATTCAAAAGATAAACCAAAGACAAATGAAAATAAAATATTCCCTAGTTTTTAAGAACGATAATCCTTTCTCTTATCTAAAATAATTTCTATCTTCTAGTAACAGCTCTAAGATGATGTTCATAAACAGGTAATTCTCTTTAATGTGGGGTTAAAACTTACTTCGCAGCATGGGGAACAAGGAACTAAGTCTATATTTTATCAAGCCACTCCCTGCCTACCCCAACGAACTGGTTTATCTTAAGTGGAATACCAACCAACCAAAAAGGTTTACCTTAGCATCAACTCATAAAAAATTCTTGTACAAAAACAGACAAGAAACATCAATACAGAAACAAAATACTCAAGTATTTAGCCATTTTTTTTAACAAATAACTTCAGTAAACAGCATTGTAAATAGTGAAGTACTAAAATTAAAATGCACTTAAAACAGGAATGTGAATAGTATGAAACAGACAAGCAACGCTAACAGTGACTGGGAAGCACACAAAGGTCTGTTAAGGCACCAAGTGAGCTCTTTCAAGATCCAAAGATGCACTGACAGTGATGTTTTAAAAGAAAAATATCATACAACCGTATTTCTGCCATCAAATGAAGGCATACTTTAGTGGATAACAGACATGAAAATAAGGCATTCTGACAGAGTACAAAGTAGAATTATATGGGAAGAGTAACAGGAAAAAAGACAGTAACTTGGAGAAAATTAGGAATACTTTCACAGTGAAATTGATTTCAGATTTATTAGCAAAAAGTATATGAATATACACAAAGTTAAGGTACAGGGAAAAGAACAGCACATTCTATAGAAATATATAATTCACAAGGTTTTAAGTAAGGTGTGGGGGGTGTGTTTTGAGGTGTCAGAAAAGAAGAGACAAAAAGAAGGCATTGCTAATTTATCTCTAAGGGAAAGAACAGTGGCTAAAGCCTGGATGCTGTGTGGCACCAAATGCTCAAGTGTGGTTTCTGCCCAGCAGCTGTGTGAGTACCAGCTGGACGAGAGAATAAACCATAACCCTCACCCTCCCCAACATCCAATTTAATGAGTTATTTCTGATCATGAAGGAAGTCAGCGTTCCTTATTCAAACATCATACCATCTGGATGAAAAAATCATCAGAATCCCAAATTCTAAATTGTAAGCCGAACTAGAGTTACTTTATTATTACACAGACATTTTAAAAGGAGACTCAAAAAAACACATCCTAGCAACTATCTTCTTAGAAAGTCAGAGTGCACATTATTTCCATCCTCTTCTCTGCCCATGAAGTCAGTACTGCCCACTCTTTTAAATAGGTTGGGATAATAAAGTACAGTTTTCTTTTGAGAAAACATATTGGGTAAATCTAATATTCAGTACATAAGAATTATAAGGGAGGGACAAAAACAGAAAGCAAAATATAAAGAAAGGAATTTCTACTATTATTAATGAGCCCATAGTGTAATTAATATAGAAGTCACCATTGCAGTAGTTTATTTTGCCACACATGCAAATATTTTGTTATTTCAAAACCATCCAAATTTTAACATGCAAGGTTAAAAGTAAAATTAAACTATATGTATTGGGCATCAGTTTAATTGGTGATAAGCTAGAGTAATTCAAATTAGTCTCTATCATCAGAGTGTAACCATAATCCACAAAAACCCAAAGCTTATTTAAACCTAGCAAGTAGGATTATATTCTGAGGTGAGACTCTGTCCTCTGGAGATGGTCAGCCTCATGGTAGAATAGCTGGTAGTGGTGACTGTACAATCATTTATTAATGTAAAACCTTAGGTATCCAAAGCAAACTATGTGAGGTCTGGGATCCACATTTAAATTTGCAATGTGTTGGGGAGGATAGGCTAATTTATCCTCCCATGAACCCACATGGTTGTTTCATATGCCAAAATAATTGCAAGTGCCTACTAAGGACTTAATTAACTAGCAAACTTGGTCCCATTATCAGAAAAGTGCTTCAAGAGACATGATTTGTTCCAATTTATCATCCATTAATATCTATTAATAATTTCTATTGTAATTTTTTAAGAAAACATCTCTTGGTATTTGTATGAACTTCACTACTCCACACAGAAATTTTTACCAAATATTTGGTTCTTGAATTATAAGAAATACTTACTTTGGCTGAAAAAGGAACACTTTAACCAACCAAAATTTGTATCAACAACATAACAATCAGGTATAAATAACAATAATTATTTATTGATGATTTCCTTCAAAGACCCAATGGAACATACAGAAAAGGTAAAACAAGTAGAATTTTTGTCATGGGAGAAATAACTGCATGACCTGTCACTATTTGATTGCTTCTGATCTACAAATAAAAAAGAAAAATTCCCACTGATTTTTTTAGTTCAAAAGCAGTCAAAATCTGCAGCCATATAAAAAGTGATCTACCTCTTCCTGACTAGGTAACAGCAGCTCCTGAAGTATGGGCCTGCTGACAGTGCATTGGAGAGTAGGAGCATGGATCCTGGAGTCCACCACCCTGGGTTTGAATCTCACTTCTCCCAAAACCTGGGTGTGTAAACTTGTCAAGTTACCTAACACTCAGTTTTCTCATGTGTGAGACAGTAATAAAAGAAGTTCCTACTATTTTATCAACTAACATTAAATAAATGGAGATCAAATATTGTGTACCAGGTCTGAGAAACAAGGAACACTTACAAGTATTAGCTACCATTACTATAAGAGCTCTAATCAATAAGATGGGAAGTGAGAAAAGCTGAATTCTCCCAGGCTCTATCGCATTCAATCATTTGAGAGAAGACAGCAGAGTTCTGTGTCAATAGTCAGGATACTTTGGTTATAAACACTACCTTTTTATGAGAGAGTTTCAGGGGCTTGTAAGATTACATTAAAATATACCAGAAGCATTTCATAAAAATTGAGAAACAGTTTGGAACTATATATAGAACTCTGTCCACTAACCAATAAAAGAAAAAATGGTAAATGTGAAATCCAGTAACATTCCTCATAATAAAACACACAAACTTAGTAAAAAGAAGGAGCAAGCCTTAATGCCACTAGGAGTTTTTGTTTTGTTTCCTTGAGACAGGTTATCTAACCATGCAGCCCAGGCTATCCTGGAACTCATATTCCTCCTGCCTCAGCCTCCTGAATGCTGGGATAACAGATGTGCAACACTACAACAATATACAACAGCAAAACTTTTAACTATGACTGTAACAAGATTTTTCCTTTATAGTCCTTGTTCTATAAAAGAATTCCAATCTTCGCCTTGAAATCAGAAATATTACACACACACACACACACACACACACACACACACACACTGATCTTCTGATATTTCCATCTCCCTTGATGTGAGGGGATTGATCTTAAGCCTCATGCTGGCTTGGCAAGCAGTCTACAACTCAAAAACAGTTCACAGTCCTTTTGCATTTTTAGCTTGTTTTCGAGATGGGGTCTTGCACTAATTTTTCCCAGTCTGGACTTCAAGTGCCATCTCTAGGTCTCTGCCTCCTGAGTAACTGGGATTATAGATGTGTACCAGCACACTTGTCTAGTCTTACTAGTTTTTAATGGAACTTCAAGTTACAACTGAAAACTAAAGTTTCTCAAATTATTTCCAGGACCAATAACAATGATATTGGACATGTAAATTAATGTGTTACACCATGCTACATGTTTGTACTTTGCATTTAGATTTCATATCTTTCAGTGCTCAACCCTAATGTTTACACTAACTAATTCCTTACATAACAATAATGTCACCTAGGACTGTTGTGAGGATTTCAGAGAGCCTATGTGATTGTTAGTGCCCATGTCCTGCTACCTATATGAGAAATGCAACCTCTGGGAAGTGAGTGAGTGAGAGATGCTCTACTTAGACCTTAGGTCTGTCTGACTGCAAAGCACATAACAGCTGTTGCTTCTATGTCTTATAATGGAAAGTCCTTCTAAGCATCAAGTTAACAAGCAAAAAGGAAAGCCACACACAGCCATATACATAAAGCCAGACTTTAAAAAAATAGGAACAGTGATAAGAGACACTCACTGCAGCACCAAAAAGATAAAAGTTCACACACAAGGAAAGAAGTAAAAGGAAACTTGAACAACAACTTAGAGACCAGCTTTCGTCCATAGTTTGGATTCTTGAAATTATTTATAGGACTCTTGTGAATCAGGTTTTCTTGCTAAAGTAAAAGAAATACTTTCTAATGATTTAACCAAAAAGCAAATGGCATCGTGTTTAAACACTATGAAAGAATTTTTACTATTTCTATACTTCTGAAATTCTTAGTTTTTAAAAAAAACTCGTGAAAAAATTTGTAAGTGAGTTTGATTCATTTTACAATTTAAAAATACTGAAAAACCACATCACTCTTGTAACAAAAGATAAATACAGGAGGGTCAAACATTTAACCACCCCCCTCAGTTTCCATTTCCAAAAGCATTAAATGCTACCATCATCTTCCAGTCACAGCTTATATTTTTTTTTATGTGGCAAGGTGCATTGAGGTATAATTTGCATAAAATAAAACATACCATAAGATTTTCATGAGTTTTCACATGCATTAACATGCCTACAACCCAGATCATACTAAGAAGAACCCTGTGGTCCCTTTCAGGTAAACCCTCTCCCCTACTCCAGCCCTAGATAACACTGTTCTGATTCCTGCCCCTATACTTGTGCATTTTCTAGAAGGCCATATAAGTGTAAAGAGAGAAAAAGAGAGAGAGAGAGGGGATTGTTGTTTAAAATTCTGTCTTACCTCTTCTCAGACATGGCTAGATCACAACCATTGCTATCATCTGAATACCTATGCCAACATCCATAGGTATTGGGGCCTACTGGGAGGTGATTAGGCAGTAACTGTTATCCTTCACAAAATAGGCCCCAAGGAGCTCATATCCCTTCTGCCATGTGAGGACACAGAGATAAGCGACAGTCTATGAACCAGGAAATGTACCCTCCGTAGATACCAACTTCTCAGGCTTCAAAACTCTGAGAAATACATTTCTGTTGTTTATAAGACACTCAGTTTATGGGATTTGGTTATAGCAACCTGAACAAATGAAGTAAAACAACCTTATGGATGTTTATAGAGACTTGTTGAGATGTAAACATAAAAAATAAGCATTTGGGGACTAAGTGACCTAGAGTTGAGCTATTACTGCTGGTGCTGGAACTATTTCCTGCACATAACTCTGTTTATTTCAATCATGTTTGTCTACTGATGTTGTACCCCATAGGTAACAATTGGGTTCATTTGAGCTGTTAGTGGACTCAGAAAGGAGGGCCCTGACCTGAATCAGAGTATAAACTGAGCTGAATATATTTTTCCTGCCAAAATTAGCTAAAGACATGAGAAGTTATTTAGAAAATAACTGTGAAATAATGAAGACAAGCAGGTTAAAAATATTCTTTTCTTAGAAGAAGGAAATGGAATACATTGAATGGATAGCCTAATTGCTGTATTTAAGAACATTTTAAATCAATAAAATAAAAAGAATGTATTTAAGTCAATTAGGAGTTGACAAGTTGCAAAAGTGTAAAAACAAAAGTAAAGATATTGTAGTTTGTAACACATTGGAATACTCTGTATTTTGTTGGATGATTTGCATATTACATTGCTGAATTGATTGTGTAAGGTATTCTTGCCAGCCTATTGACTAAAGCTTAAGTATCTGCACAGATAAGATGATTGATTTCAGAAATCAACTATTAAATCTTAGAATCTATGTTTGATTGTATTAAGATAAGTAAGTATTTAGGTTTCACTTTGCTGAAAGATTATTCTAAAACCAGTGCATCTTTTCTATAGTCTAACTTAATTTTGATTCTAAATATCCAAGTAAAGTTTGAGATTTGAAATGAAAAAAAAATAAAAATAAAATAAAATTCTGTGTTACAATAGATAAAAGTGCAGAACACTATGTTTAGGATGAAACTTATTAGAGAACTAAAAGCAATGGTCACCGCTAACGGTATATTCATTCTTTAAGGTTTTATTTCAATGGATATACTTGTTATTTGTTCTGTTTTGCACTAAATACAAATTCTTTGAGTAATTAATATTAGGGGAAATAAAATGTTTAAAGAGAAATGTAGTGATCAATAAGCAGCATTAACATTAATAAACAAGAGCTGCAATTACTTTATGAGTCACCTTCTTAGATGTTTTGCAACTTACCATGTCCTGCTTGGCATTCATTTTCTCCTTTTCAAATTTAGCAAATACCCCTCTGCTATGAGTTATCATTAAAAGCTTTCAACTCAGCAGTAATGCAAGGCCAATAAGCACAATTCCAGCAACCACACCAGCCACAGTTGGAATGATGTCTGGACCAGTGGGACAACTAGAAAATGGGAAGATTAATAATAAGCACAACAGGATATAACAGGCACAAGGTCCAATCTTATAGAATAAATAGATTTAACACTCAAGATAAGTCAATGCACACTATTCCAAAGAAACTGTTAAAAAGCTACCAGATCTAACAAGTGAGTGTACACAGTTTGCAGGATACATGATAAATAAAAATCAGGTATTTCCCACAACATTCATATATTTATTTCTATATTGCAAGTTTAAAAATAAATACAATCCAGCAAAATCATCAAAATCTTATATATACTGCTAACAAAATATGTACCAGGTTTTCTATTAAAAATTACTAAACAATGCTAAAGAAAATTTAAAAAAAATTTATTGTTTTATTATTCATATGTGCATACAATGCTTGGGTCATTTCTCCCCCCTTTCCCCACCCCCTCCCTTACCACACACTCCACTCCCTCCCTCTCCCCCCTATCCCCTCGATACCCGGCAGAAACTATTTTGCCCTTATCTCTAATTTTGTTGAAGAGAGAGTATAAGCAATAATAGGAAGGAACAAGGGTTTTTGCTAGTTGAGATAAGGATAGCTATACAGGAAGTTGACTCACATTAATTTCCTGTGCATGTGTGTTACCTTCTAGGTTAATTCTTTTAGATATAACCTTTTCTCTAGTTCCTGGTCCCCTTCTCCTATTGGCCTCAGTTGCTTTTAAGGTATCTGCTTTAGTTTCTCTGCATTAAGGGCAACAAATGCTAGCTAATTTTTTAGGTGTCTTACCTATCCTCACCCCTCCCTTGTGTGCTCTTGCTTTTATCATGTGCTCAAAGTCCAATCCCCTTGTTGTGTTTGCCCTTGATCTAATGTCCACATATGAGGGAGAACATACACATGAGGGAGATTTTTGGTCTTTTGGGCCAGGCTAACCTCACTCAGAATGATGTTCTCCAATTCCATCCATTTACCAGCGAATGATAACAATTCGTTCTTCTTCATGGCTGCATAAAATTCCACTGTGTATAGATACCACATTTTCTTGATCCATTCGTCAGTAGTGGGGCATCTTGGCTGTTTCTATAACTTGGCAATTGTGAATAGTGCTGCAATAAACATGGATGTGCAGGTGCCTCTGGAGTAACCTGTGTCACAATCTTTTGGGTATATCCCCAAGAGTGGTATTGCTGGATCAAATGGTAGATCAATGTTTAGCTTTTTAAGTAGCCTCCAAATTTTTTCCAGAGTGGTTGTACTAGTTTACAATCCCACCAACAGTGTAAGAGGGTTCCTTTTTCCCTGTATCCTCACCAACACCTGTTGGTGGTGTTGTTGCTAATGATGGCTATTCTAACAGGAGTGAGGTGGAATCTTAGTGTGGTTTTAATTTGCATTTCCTTTATTGCTAGAGATGGTGAGCATTTTTTTCATGTGTTTTTTGGCCATTTGAATTTCTTCTTTTGAGAAAGTTCTGTTTAGTTCACTTGCCCATTTCTTTATTGGTTCATTAGTTTTAGGAGAATTTAGTTTTTTAAGTTCCCTATATATTCTGGTTATCAGTCCTTTGTCTGATGTGTAGCTGGCAAATATTTTCTCCCACTGTGTGGGTGTTCTCTTCAGTTTAGAGGCCATTTCTTTTGATGAACAGAAGCTTTTTAGTTTTATGAAGTCCCATTTATCTATGCTATCTCTTAGTTGCTGTGCTGCTGGGGTTCCATTGAGAAAGTTCTTACCTATACCTACTAACTCCAGGGTATTTCCTACTCTTTCCTGTATCAACTTTAGAGTTTGTGGCCTGATATTAAGATCCTTGACCCATTTTGAGTTAATATTGGTATAAAAATTGGAGAAATAGACCATGTTCAGATTTGAGGAGAATACATTCAAAATGTCAATTCCCATCAGTTTGATCAGTAAACTCAGTCAAGATCCTGGCAGGACTTTTGCAGAGAAATAGATGATTACTGGCAATGAAACAGACAAATAGAACAGAATGCAGAGCCTAGAATTAAATCCCCACAGCTACAGCCAAGAGAACTTTAAGAAAGGTGCTAAGAACACACACTGGAGAAAGGACAGTCTTTTCAATAAACAGTGCTAGGAAAATTGGCTATATCAACATGCAGAAGAATGGAATTACGTACCTCTACCAGATATAAAAATTAACTCAAAATGAATCAAAGCATAAATGAAAGAAAACATAGGGGGCATGCATCAGGACACAGGAATAGAAAATACTTTTTAGGAAAAAACACAAAAGCACAGGAAAAGTAAAAGCAAATTTAGACAAACAGAAGCATTTTAAAAAGCTTCTGCACAACAGATGAAACAATCTCCAGTGTTAAGAGACAGTCTATAATGGGACAAAACATTTTCAAATATTATGTTCTCCAGGGACTACTATACATTATATAGAATATTTAAATACCAAAAACACTCAACAGCAAAGAATGAGATAAAAACAACCAATTTAAAAATGGGCAAAAGACCAAATAGATCTTTCTCAAGAGAAGGCATACAAATGGTCAATATGAAAAAAGGCTTAACATCAATTGCCATCAGAGAAATGAAAATCAAAATCACAATGAGATATCACCTCACCATAGTCAAAATGGCTACTATCAAATACACAAAAGATAACAAGTGCTAGCAAGGATGTGAAGAAGAAAGAAACTAACATGCTTTTGGAGATAAAGTAAATTAGTATGGCTATTTTGGAAAACATGATTGTCAGAAAATTAAGAACACAACTACCATATGACCCAGTAATCCCATCCTTGTGTAGACAGCAGACACTTGATAGCTGCATAGAGTTCAGTGCTGTACTGCAGATGATTGAGTCCTTTTCCCCTACTGTCTCCCAACTTCTGCTAAAGACATGCATTCCACACATTTAAAATTATTTTATCTCCTAAATTTAAAGCATAAACTTTTAGATTGTGTTTTTTGGGTACCATCTTCTTTGTGGGAAATGTATTTTCACACATTTCAGGGCAGGAAAACACTCATCAGATCACAAAATTTAAACACAACTGACACTAATGCAGGACTGAAAGCTTCTCTGTATAAACAGAGCTGTGTAATGCAAGCAAGAGAATTTAAAATTTTTCTCTTGAAATTATGTTTTAATTTGTATGGTACTTTTGACTGCACTTGTTGAAAAGCAAATGTAATAAATTCATGGATAATATGGGCTTAATGTACACCCAAAGGGAAGGAAATTGGTCTGTTAGAGACATCTGCACTCTTCAAAATAGCTGAGAAATGGAAGCAACCTAAGTATCCAGGAACTGACAAATGGGTAGACAATGTGACACAAATACACAGTACACTAGTCAGACAAAAATAATGAAATCTTGTCATTTGCAACAGTATGGTTGGAGCTAGTGTTTATTAAATTAAGTGAAATAAGTCAGGCACAGAAAGACAAGTACGTCATGAGCTTATGCAAGCAGAATATATATTGTTGTTATCACAGAAGTTGAAGTAGAATAATGGTTATTAGAGTGTGTGTGGGGGGATCAATAAAGGAGAAGAGGTGAAGGGCAAAGGTTGATCAACTAAGTTACAGTGCATTAGGGGGAAGCCAGTGTGCTATTGCACAGTTGGGTAACTATAGATAACAATGATGAATTGTACTATGTAAATAGCTTTAAGAAGGCATTGGGGATGTATCTCAGTGGTAAAACATTTGGTTAGCATATTCAAGTCCCTGGGTTCAGTTGGATATGTTTGTGTCTGCCTGTGATCTCAGCTGCATGAGAGGTGGAGACTGGGAGGATCATGGTTCAAGGACAATATGGGCAAAAAGTTAGCAACACCTATCTCAACCTACAAAATTGACCTAGTGGCATGTGCCTATGGTCCAGCTACCTGTAGGCAGAGATAGAAAGAGTGCACTCTGAGGCTAGTCTTGGGTAAAAACATGAGATGCTATCCAAACACAAAAGCAAAAAAGATCTGGGCTCAAATGATAGAGCACCTGGCTAGAGAAAGCACAGGGCTCCATATTCAAACTCTAGTATCACCAAAAACACAGAAGAAAAACTGGGCTCCTGGTCTCAATTCCCAGCAACTCAAAGCTAAATAAAACCTTTGGAAAAGTATACTAAAACTTTTCTCTACAAAGAAATGATTAATGTGTGAGTAGCTATGTTTTGCATAATTTAAACATTATAAACTAATACATGTATCAAAAGATCATATTTCTCCATTAATATGCACAATTTTTTATTTATCATTAAACATTAAGTGAAAAAAAGACTACTCAAACAGTTATGAAGGTTGAATGACATAGAGCAGGAGCAGATCAAAGAGTGACAAAATGGCACTTTATTTTCAAACAAAGTAGAAAAGGACAGTCTTCAACAACTAGTGCAAGAACTATTATATTAGTCAGTTGTATGCAAAAAAAAACCTGAACCTCACTCCACATTAATAGATAAACTCAGGTAGGTTACAGGCCTAAATGTAGAAGCATAAAGTGTAAAACACAGGAAAACAACCTTTACAACCAGGATTGGACAAGGGAGTTCCTAAATAAAAGAGTACAATCAAGATCCATAAAAGAAAATCTTGGTAAAAGGTACTTAAACAAAACTAAAATTTCCAGGGCAGGTGGTATTGCTAAGTGGTAGAGTACTTGACTAGCATGCCCACGAATCCAGGTTTGAAAAAAATTTCTAGAAAAAAAATTTAAAATTTTGAGGTTCAAAAGACACTAAGAAAATGAAGGGATATGGAGGCATGGCAAGGGCAACAATATTTCCATACACTTATCTAACAATGCAAAACAGTATGGAGACTTTTTTAGCAGTTTGCTATAAACATATGCTTACCATATTCTCCAAAATATGTTCACACAATATGTACATGAATGTAGAAATTCCAAATAATTTAAAAACCTAGTAGTAAACCAAGATTACAAAGTATTTCATCCCTGAGAAGTTGAACAAATTCAATACTTAACAGGGAAATTTCCTTTCCCCATGTCCAAGGCAAACCAAGTTCAAAGTTATGTGTGAATTTTTAATATGAAAGGAAAGGCATAAAGCATTAACAAGAGCCAAATATTTCAGTGAATCAATTTTAGTAGTCCATCTTTATAATAATTATAAACAAATTTTGCTAGGAAATTCCAGAATTTTTAACAAGTAAATCTCTTGAGGACAAAAAAGAAACTAGTTTCATTCATATGAATGAATTCATACTATAGTATCTGTGTTCAAACACTTCTTCATAATACCTCCAATTGCAGATTTCCTCAAAACCCAGCATTGCCAGAACAAAAAAGGAGAAAAGGAATGGAAAATATAAGAAAATACCTTATATATATGAAGTGTTACTTCGTATGTATCTTGTATACTGCAATGTACAATAATTGTAAGCAATAAAATTACTTGTCAACAAGACAAAAAGGAGTTAAAAGTGGGCCTGGTGAAGTCGCACAATGAAAGAACACTTACCAGCATGTGTGAAACCCAGGGTTGGATGGCCATCACTGAAAAAATAAATACACAGCAACAGCAACAAAAAGGAAAAGATCAACCCCACGTACTGAGGGAAAATCCTCCAAAAATAGCTGAGGATGAAATGGCATTCAGAATCTATAATGAACACTTGAAATAAAACAGACAGCAAACAACTAATTTGTAAAAGGACAAAAAACAGGATTTGTCAAGACCATTCACCAAAGAAGATATGGGAATGGAAAGTGAGCACAAGAAAAATAGCGCACCATGATCAGTCATTAAAACCTGTGTGTCCAGTAGACACCCATTAGAAGTGCCAAAATTTTAAAAAAAGAATAATAGCATGTGTTTTAAAAAATAGGAAGGAACTGGACCACTCATGTGCTACTGGTAGAAACTGAAAATGGCAGAAATCATTATTGGTGTTACTGGGGTTGGATAACCCTGGTGTTACTATGGCTTCATGCTTGCTAGGCAGGTGCTCTACTACTTGAGCCACAACTCCAGCCCTTTCTGTTTGGTCATTTTGAACACAGGGTTTCTGTTTTTGCCCAAGGAACCCAGTACTGCTGTCCTCCTGTTTTATGCTTTCCACCATCTCGGGGATGACAGTGTATGGCACGACACCCACATTTTTCTGTTCATATGGGTGTCTAGATAACTATTTGCCCAGGCTTTCTGGAAACACAAGCTTTCCAATCTCAGTCCCCCAAATAGCAAGAATTCCAGGTGTGAGCCACTGATGCTGGCATGGCAGTTTCTAAGAGATTTACATGAAGAATAGATGTTTTAATCATCTTCATTATTGCAATTAGGTATGCATATAAACACGTTAAAGCTTATAAAATTTCACACCTTATAGACACACAGTTTATCATCTATCAATTGTACCTCATAAAGCTAAAGGGACAAGTAGCTCTGTTGTAACAACAAAAATCAAAGAAGTTGTTCAGACAGAAAGAGAAGTGCAGGATAACGTTAGAAGAGGGAGATGGTTAAACTTGAAACAATGAGAAGAGATAGCTGGGTTTTAAGCAAGGAGTCAGCACAATCAGATTTGAATTTTTAAAGGTGCATAATTATGGCTACAGGGTAGATCAGTAGTCCACCAAGTATGATGATAGTAACTTATCTGATCACTGTGAAGACACAAGTGAAGCAGACTGAACAAAAAGTCTGGAAGTTCCAGTCACAATGAGGAAAGTGAGGCGGGAATTATATAACTTTGGATGACAGGGTTTAATTCTACTTTAATATGTCTGACATGAATCACACTAACACACCAGTGTGCTGTAGCACATAGCTAAGGAATGTGTGCACATATTGCTACAATATATAGGAAAATGTCTTATGTTCATGCAATGTCATAAATTAACACTCAATAGTGTGCTGCTCAATTACCAACAGGACAACTTCCTAATTAGGTGGAGGTTACTCGCCATCCTCAGAGTCTGTTTCAAGGTCTCCCACAGCTTTTATTTCCTTTTTACCTGTAAAATAATGATTTGACTTAAAAATGTTCCCAACATATTTCTGTTATGTACTACAGATACAGAAGTGGCAGTTATACATCTTATATAAAATATATATAAGCTTAAACACAGGCACTGGGAAAAGAAATGATTTTTCTCAAAAGGATACCTTTACAGATGGCTGCTAATGTTTAATTGCTTTTGTGAAGTATATACTTTACATAATTAAAGGCTACAAATACATATATAAAATGTTATTTTATTTTTAATTTTTTATAAGGTATCCGATTACCAATTCTAAATTATTGTTCAATTAATCATATTTTGATACATTTACAGTTGTTTGAACTCTAATTACAGGTGTTTATAGTTTATTATTTATTTAGAAAAAAGCAGTTGTAAACCTCTGTTAAAATTTAAAATTCAATGTTTAAAAATATCAAGTAGGCTAGATAATTAAAAATTTTAAAGTTTTTCAAGAACAACCAGGCTTTAAATGACAGATTTGTGTGTGTGAGAAAGTGATAAAACCCCAAGCCATATAGACAGTAGTGAGTTCTAGTGATCTGGCCTGTGGACATACAGCAAGCACGCAAGGTCTTCAGGTCTGACCTTTCCTTCAGTTGCCATTGCTGGGATTTCATGCTCCTTTCTTCCTGCTGGGTGACTAAACAGTATGGCGATGGTGAGGATGGTGGCTGCATTTCCTCATCCTCCCACCACCCTAAGTCCCAGGACCTGAGGAATCATCAGCTGGTTAAAGTGCAGCTTTAGTCCCTTTGCCTTCTTGTGCTTCAGGGTTTCTGGGCATCTGCACTGACAACTGAAGCTCTGGTGGGACTGAATTTTAAGTCAGCAACCTTTGGGTCACATGTCCTTGTTTTTCCCCATCCTCTTCCCTGTCTTCTTCTCCAAGTGGTCATTGGCAATGGGAGGGTCCCTGCATGATTGTGGCCTACAGTCCTGATACATATTACAGCTCACTGGTCTACATTGCTCTACATAATGGTTTTCAGCACCCTCCATGCCTGCTTCCTGCACAAGAGGGTTAAGAGAGTGTGGTAGGTGCCCACACATTCCCTGTGCATAGTAAGATGTGAACCTCTGCTTCAGGTGGGGTCATGAGTGTCCATAGTCAGCCTAGTCTTGGGAACATTCTTTTAACCCTCATTCTTCCCTACACTTACTATTCCTCTAATTATATACCTAAGTTGTATGGAAGACCTTTTCAACTTGGATGGACTTTACAGTTTGCAAAATCTGATGCATATGCAGTGCCTTGTACTCAAACTCCAGCAGGACCTCTGTAATTACTGCCTTCACACCTTCTTCTTAAACCCTGCAGTCATTTCATCTCCTGAAGAATGCAGTTATTTCCTGGATGTTTTTATTTTTGGCAGTAATACATCTTGCTTGGCATGTTCATTTTTTACATTGAACGTCTGCTTTAAAAACTTTCCTTGCTATGACCTTCTTGTCCATGCTGGCAGTCACAGCTGTTGAGAGACCCACAGGCCTCCACCCTGAACATGATACTCTTAGTGTTTGGCTTGGCCGGGCAGCACAGCATGTTGGGTGGTGGATGGCTGTGTTTCAGCCTCATTGCTCTGTGCTGTGGTGATGTAATGTCAGCTCCTGCAGCTGTGGGTCCTCCTAGGCTAATGGTTAAGAAGCCTGCAGCACGGTGCAGCTGCTCAGGGCTCTGGGGTCCAGTCTGCTCCTGATCCCAACCTAACTATGTTTTTAAAAATTTTTTTTAATTAATGCCTTATGCTTTTCCTTACATGTTTTCTTTCTAGGTCTAAACAAACAAACAAACATAAAATCTTTTTAGGCAAGTACACGATACAAACCATCATGACTTTTAATACAAAATACCTGCAGTCACAATTTACTTCTCTTATTCATAACGATGATAGGTCATTTCAAATGCATTATTTTTCACAAGAGGGATTCACTTATAAACAGAAAGTAGAATTAAGTGAAGGACAAAGACATTAAAGCCTGGCATTGGTGGCTCATGCCTGTAGTCCTAGCTACTTATGAGGCAGAGTTCAGGAGGATTGAGGTTTGAAGCAACCCTTGGCAAGTAATTCACAAGGCCCTTTCTCAAAAAAATCCAACACAAAAGAGGGCGGACTGAATGGCTCAAGGTGTAGGCCCCCAGTTCTAACCCCAGTAATGCAAAAAAAGAAAAGAAAAGAAAGAAAAATCCACTAAAATGACCAAAAATTTATATTCAACAACTTTTAACAGTAAAGCAAAAGGAAAATCATATGCTATTTGCATTATTTTGTATAAACTAATGGGCCACAATTAAACCAAAAGCCCCGCAAATTTTTACAGCAAGTACTATATAAATGGAAGAAAACCCATTCTTCTCTATTTCAAGTATTTTTTTATGTTTCTTTTTTTTAATGCCACAAATCAAACTCTTCCAAACACCATAAAAATTTCAAGTTAGTAATGACAAAATTCTATTGACTGACAAATTTCTGCACAGAAAAACCCTAGTAAATTATATGCAATAGATTTTTTAATCATTCTGCCATGCACATGATGAAAATCATCTTTCCTATACACATATAATTAAAGCAGAAAATTTAAAGTTAACTAATATTTTAAAAAATTACTTATGGACAAATTATAAATTAACTGGAATTATAATTTTATCTTCACAAATAATAAAAGAATCCTTTTACTGGAATAGAATTATATCTTCATAAAATATTGCAAGTATGACTAAAAATAATTTACAGTTCAAAATTGTGCCTAAACTTGATTTTCTGAATATGTGTACTACAACCTAACTACTACTAGACTAAGGAGTGAGTTATCTGTTATACCACTCTCATTTTCTTTATTGTAAGTCCATCAAATTATCATATTGATTGTATTGTACTATATCAGCAATTTGAAAATCACTCTTAGGAGTAACACAGGATTTTATCATTATTCAGTAATGAAATCTGTATGTTCTTTCAACTAATTAAATATATCAACTAATTTCACGAACATACATGAGAGACATACTGAGTAAATTAATTACTACTCTTTTTCCTTTTAACTTTTTATTTCATATATGTGAAGACTAACAGATGTAAAATAAAACCATACAACTGCACATATTTTTGAAAAGTTACTCTGGTGAGAAATTTGTAATTCCATACTCTGTGGCAAAATTGTAAATTAATATAAATTTTCTTAAGAACAATTTACATAAATTGAGCAAAGTCTGTTCTAAATCATCCTACACCTTAAACAAATAAATCTGTATTGAAGACTTGATACAAAGTAAGAATTAGAAATACAGAAAATTTATGTGAATGCTGTTTCTTACGGCGTTAATTGTAACAGAACTTTAAGAAAAAGAATCCCAAATCTCATTGATAAGTAAACAGGACTCCTATATATGGGCTTCTGCACAGACACTAAAATTGTGAATTGGAAGAATATGCATTGATGAATTGAAGTATATGCTGCTAAAAAAACTTGTCATATTATTTCCAGGTAATTCCCACAAGACTAAGAAATGTTCACCCATGCAAAACCCCAGAAGGCAAGTCTGCACTTACAATTCCCAATTCTAAATGTAGTATAAGGTAAAACCTTTAGACATTTTTCATAAAACCTTAAATCACAGTGTTCAAGCCATTCTATGTAGTGATTGCTAAACTTTGATATCTCTTCTTTTGTCTCTGATACTTTTTATAGTCCATCCATCTGCATTTTCATTTCTTCTGCAATACTTCAAGTTGATAATTTTTCTCTTCCATTTCCCTTTCCCAGTGTTTGTTTGGGCCACTAGACACTATCAGGGAGAACATACAGAAATAAAAAGGACATCATTTGTATATGAAATACTGCATGTTTTCACACTTACTCTTCCATCCACAGAACAAATGTGGAATGAGTCTCCACAATGCACAACACATTACACTAAGCTCTTCAGATAAAACAAACAAGACCCTGTTCTTCTTTAACTAAATGTGTTGTGGAAGAGAAAGACAGATCTGATAGACAGTGAGAAAACAGAGTTCTGTGATCACATCATAGAATTTGATCTACAATGAGCCAAGAACGATTGTCCTGAGGAAGAGCCAGCTACACTGAGAACTGAAGGATGAAAAGGAATTGACAAAGGCAGAGACTGGACGGAATTCTAGAAAATCTACACAAATTTTTGAGGGCATTATGTGCTTCAACCAAAGATGTAGGAACAAGTACTGATTTATATTCCTACATGAAACAACCAAAATATGTAAAGCATAAAATACATAAGTATGTAATCCAGCTGAAATATGTAAAGCAAAACCTGTAATATTGTGTCCTCCCATAATGGATGTAATAATGCCTGTAGAGTGGGATACAATTAAATAGAACTCCTGATAGAAGGTACAGAAATAGAGAACAAACTGAACTGGAGTCTATAGGAATCAGTGCTGGCATAATGAAGATGGGACTGACAAAACCAAGGCAAGTAGAAATCACAGGACAGAACTGAAGAGAGGACATCAGTACATGGAGGGAAACCTGGAGACAGAAGGCACTCCTTGATATTAACAGAGTAACACTCTGTGTAGCAGGAAATTATTTGAGACTGATGAAAAGGCAAATTTGAGGAGATCAAAGGAAACTGCTACAGTTTCCTTCTTCCTGCTTACCCAGGAAGAGGGTCCATTCCATTATCAGGACCAGAATGACTCATATTTCACTGTAGTATGGGAAAGAAAAACTTTCTTGCCTCAGCAGTGGAAATTAACCCAAAGATGAACACTGTTATATTCTCAAAACAAATCATAAGAATAATACCAGGAAAGATCAAGCTTCTTATAAGTGATTCAATTATATTCCAAAATGAAATTCAGAAAAGAATTAAAGGTGTAAATGGTCTTACTTAAATTGTGCGAGAAGCTTCAAGCAAAATGGTAAAGTCAAGCTTTCTTCAATTGACATGGTGACAACAAACAATAGGCTATATTTCAAAGAGAGAAAGACACAAAAATTTCAATAAACAAGAAAAAGAGATGTGACAGCCCAAAATCACAGATAAACAAAAAGTTGACAATAAATTAGAAAAAGATTTGCAAGTCCATCCATGGTAATATATGCATAGGAACTGGTATTTAAAGCAAAGCCTCCATCACAAAATCAGTTAGGTGACTTGGTGAACAACAGAGTTTCACATTTGAGGGACAAGCCCAGGTGTCCCACAAGATTTACACTAAGTGCAAGGCTTTTTTTCAGACAGTGACTCTCTTAACTGTGATTGGCTTGCATTATACAGCACAACTTTTTCTTTTCCATATTCACTATGTATGTATATGAGAAATGAGACATGCTGAAACTATTCTAAGAATGGGGGTAAGAGAGATAAAGGAGAAAGATGGACAGAGTGAATTTAACTAAGAGATGTTGAAAGTAGTACTTCTGTAAATGTCACAATGTACCCCAGTACAAAAATAATATGATTATAAAAAAATGTATTAAAGATCTTGCTGGGAGAAGAGGCAAGATGGCAGATTGCTGACAGTCTCCAGAACTGAGACCTCTCACATACATCAAAGGAGGAGAAAACTGAGGGTCCTAGAGTACACATATGAAATTCAACAGCCAGCTAGTTTGATCCAGAAGGAGACCAGACCTTTGTTTGAATCCAGAAGGAGAAAAGTCATACAGTATGTAAAGAAAGTGCTTACAGCTTTGCACTCCAGCTGGCCCCAGAGCCAAGGGGCAGTTTCCCTACAGGGGAGAAGAAGCTGAAATCTTCTCCCCACGAACCAACAGAGGAGGTCCATGCCCAAACAAGATGGTGCTCAATGTGCAACCTGCTGTGGAAAGTTGCTGGATCTGGTGATTAGAAGCAGGGTCCACAGCAGTCCCAGGGAATATGGTGCAGTCTGGAACCACCCACACAACTAGGAACTTGCTGAACATGCAGCAGAGTTTGTAGGGATAACAGCCATGGCAACAGTGAGCTGTGCTTCTGACCCACCCTCAGAGCCTCCCCCAAATGGGGATATCCAACAAAACTGTGTGTGTGCAGGACTACCAACTGAATAAATAAGGGAAAAATTTTAAAAATTCCTAGGATGTAAGGAAATGAAAACACAACTTTCCACAACCTGTGGGACATAGCAAAGGCTGTGGGAATGAGTACCTAAATTAATAAAAAACAGACAGATCTCAAATAAACAACATAATGATGCATCTGGAGTCTTTAGAGAAGCAAACACAGGCCAAAAACTAAACTAGCAGATAAAAGGAAATAATAAACATCAGGACTGAGGTCAACCAAACTGACATGAAAAATGTATAAAGGATGAATAAAACAAAAAGTTGTTTCTTTGTAAGATTGACAGGATTGATAAACCCCTACATACTCTAACTAGATGAAGGAGGGAAAAGACTCAAATTTAAAAAACTAAAGTTAAAATGGGGAACATTACCATGAATACAAATGAAATACAAAGAATCATTAGGGAATGCTTTGAAAACTTACATTGAAATAACCTGGAAAATCTGGAAGAAATAGGTACATTTCCTGATGAATTTAACAAACCAAAACTGAACCAAGAAGATATTAACCAGTTAATAGATATGTAACAAGTAATGAAAATGAAGCAATGATAAAGAGCAACTCAACAAAGAAGAGTCCATCACCTGAGGGATTTGTGGCTGATTTCTGCCAGGCCTTTAAAGAAGAACTAACACGAACACTCCTCACATACACTCCCAGCATTTAAAGAGACCCAAAGACAAAAATCACATGATCACCTCAATGGATACAGAAAAAGCCTTTGACTAAATTCAGCATCTTTTCATGTAGAGACACTGAAGAAACTAGGAATAGAAGAAATCTTTATCAACATAATTAATGTTACATATAATAAAAATGTACCCAACGTTATACTAAACAGAGGAAAACTGAAACCATTTCTACTAACATCAGCAATGAGATAAGTATGCACACTTTCTCCACTCTTATTCAGTATGGTTTTGGTATTCCTAGCCAGAGAAATAGGACACCAGCAAGAAACAAAAAGGATTCAACTTGGGAAGAAAGTCAAAATATCCATATTTGCAGGTGATATGATCATATACTTTAAAGATGCTAAAAAACTACACCAAAAAACCCTAAAAAATTGTGAACACCATTGGCAAAGCAGCAGGACACACAAATGAATGAACAAAAATCAGTAGCTTTTCTACATATCCATAATTAACAGACTCAGAAATAAATCAGAGACACAATTCCCTTTAGAATAGCCTTAAAAAACTAGAAATAAATTTAATGAAACAAAGGAAAGGCCTTTACAAAGAAGACAATAAATCAATGAAGAAATAAATGAAAGAAGACATCAGAAGATGCAATGATCTACCATGCTCATGGATCAACAGAATCAATATTATGAAAGTAGCCACACTACCAAAAGCAGTCTACATGGTCATGCAATCCCCATCAAAATCCCCACAATATTCATCACAGAGATTGAGAAATCAATCCTAAAATTTATACAGAAACACAAAAGACCCTGAATAGCCAAAGCTATTCTGAGCAAAATGTCCATTGCTGGAGGTATCACAACACCAAATTGAAACTGCACTACAGACCCATAACAATAAAAACAGCATGTTATTGGCACACAAAAAAGACATAATGACCAATGGAACAGAATAGATGATGCAGACCTAAATACACAAAGCTATGCCCAACTGATTTTTGACAAAGGAGCCCAACAACATGGAGCAAAGACAGCCTCTTCAACAAATGTTACTGAAAAACAAGATATCTACATGTAGAAGACTCAGATTAGATACTTGTGTTAATATCAACTCACTGGATCAAAGAGCTTAATGTAAGGTCTGAAACTTTTTAAAAAACTATAGGAAATAGTAGCAAATTTAGTGGAACATGTAGACATAGGTAATAACTTTCTTAATTGAATACCAGAAGCAGAACAATAAGACAAAAGATGAACCAATGGGACTGCATCAAACTAAAAAATGTCCTAATCAGTGAAAGAAATAGTCACTAGACTTAAGAGACTGCCTATAGAATGGATGAAAGTATTCACTAACTATTCATCTGATGAGGGACTAATAACCAGAAACTAGAGGGAGCTCAAAAACTAAACTTCAAAAGATTCAACCACCCATTGGAGAAAAGAGCATATGGATTGAATAGGGAATTTTCAAAGGAAGTGAAATACATGGTCAACAAATACATGAATAAGTATTTATCTTCCCTGGCCATAAACAGTGCAAGTCAAAACTACACTAAGATTTCATCTAATCCCAGTTAGAATGAATATCTTTAAGAACATAAGCAAAAACAAATGTTGGTGTAGATGTGGGGAAATGGGAACTCTTGTCTACTGTTGGTGGGAATATAAATTAGTACAACAATTATGGAAAGTAGTATGGAGAGTCCTTGACAAACTAAAGGTAGAGCTACCATGTAATCCAGTGATAACACTCCTGAGAATATACCTAAAGGAATGTAAGTCAGTAAACAATAGAGACACTTAAACACCAGTATTTACTGCAGCACTGTTCACAATAGCCAAGCAGCCTAGAACTGATGAATGGATAAAGAAAATGTGATTATATATATATTATATTATATTATATTATATTATATTATATGCAGTGAAGTTTTACCCAGGGAGAAAAAAGGAGGAAATGTTGTCATTTTCAGGTAAATGGATGAAATTGAAGGGCATCATATTAAGTGAATTAAACCAGGATCAGAAAGAAAAGTAAAAAGGTTACATATTATCTCTCACATGTGGGAAAGAGTTCCAACAGATAAACACCAAACAAACATGATTATATACATATTTATATATTGCATATGTTTGTAATTGTGTAACTACTCCATGTAACTTGGACAAAAGAATGACAGTCAACAATATAAACAGTGCAGTGCATCTATGCAGGTATGTTACATAACAGTACATACTGAGAACTGTTGAATAATAAGGGTTAGGAGGGAAAGGGTAAGGGAGAATAAAACAGGGGCTGGAACTGAGCAAAGAACAGGATATTCATAGCTGGGATACATCAAGAAATCCCTTTTAACATTGACTTTGGAATTAAAAATGAAGGACAGGATTGTAATATGGGTACTGTGGAGAGGAGTACTTGTGAGATGTTGGAGAGGGAGTGAAGGATATAAAGGTGAGGGATTAATATATATATGAAATCAAATGATGAAACCTTTGGCAACTACTTTAAGAGGATCAGGTGAGTCCTGAGGGGAGAGAGAAGGTAGAGTTCATGTAACCAATGTACAGTGTAACATCTTCCAGAATTATCACAATGAATCCCCCTGTACAATGTATGTATGCTAATAATAATGAAAAATATCTTGCCAAGTTCAGTGGCTCAGGGCTGCCGTCCTAGCTACTAGAATAGCAGACACTAGATGGATCTCAGGCCAGCTGGCCAAACACCCTCTGAAAACCTATCTCAACCAATTAAAACCTGGGTATGGTGACATAACCTTGTCATTCCAACAATTCAGGAACCATAAATGGGGGGAAAAAGTGAAACCATATTTAAAAATTAATGAATGCAAAATGTGCTCTAGACATGGTTCAAGTGGTACAGTGCCTTGCCTGTCAAAACAAAGGCCATGAATTCAAACGCTAGTGCTGCAAGTAAAAATATATCAAATATTGTAATGTAAGACTTAAAATTTGAAACTACAGGAAATTACGTGGAAATCATGTGGAAATATAAGTATAGTCATTATTTTCTAAATAGGACATCATTTGCTTGTCTATTAAAGAGTAAATACTGACAAATGGGAATGCATCAAATTAAAAAGCTTCTATACATCAAAACACACAATTGCCAGAATCAAGAGAAAACCCACAAAATGGGAGAAAATGTTTGCATGCTATTCATGGGACAATGGATTAACAAAGTTTGACATCCACCATATATAAAGACTTCAAAATAATAAACAACAAAACAACAAATAATGCAATTAATAAATGGGCAAATGAATTCAACAGACAGTTCTCAAAAAAGAAGTAAAAACAGCTAATAAATGAAGAAATGTTCAACATTTTCATCGTACAGAAAGTTCAAATGAAAACAACAGTAAGATTTTATCTCAACCCAGTCAGAATGACTACCATCAAGAAAACAAAGAACAACAAATGCTGGCTAGGTTGCAGAAAAAATGGAAACATTACACACTGTTTCTGGGGTCAGAATTTTGTTCAGATGTGGATATTGCTACTGGAGTTTCCTCAAGAAACTAAAAATAGTGCTAACAGACATTCTTAATTACATGCTATGGGCTTATTACATCAAAATGAATGTTATTTTTGGCAAAAACACATTGACAGTGCAGTGGAGAAAGACAGACATTCCAACAATTGGTGCTTTTACAATTAGACAACTATTTCCACAAAATAAAATTGGATCCACATTTCAGGTCATATACAAGAATTTCAAAATGGATCACAGATCTAAATATAAGACTGAAAACATAAAACTTGTAGAAGAAAATATGTCCAAAAATTGTGACTCTACATGGGAAAAACTTTTCTTAATAATGACACAAAAACTTAAAATCCATTGTTATAAAAACACATAAATTGGACTTCATCAAAATTTAAAACTTCACTCTTCAAAAGAAATAATTAATATAATAAATAGCTTGGCACTGTAGCTCACATCTGTAATTGCATGCAGGGAGTGGGGAAGGTGACAAATGGGAGGATTACAGTTTGAGAACAGTTCAGGAAAAACCTTAGTGAGACCCTATCTTATTCGATAAGCTCAGTGTGGTAGCATGCCCCTGTGATCCTAGCTTTGTGGGAGGAGAGGGTAGGAGAATCACAGGTTAAGGCAAGCCCTGGGCAGAATAGGTCTTATCTGAATACCTAAAATAAAAAAGCTGGGACAGAACTCATATAAGTACAGCGCGCTAACCGATTGCGCCACTGGAGCTCCGGGACAGAACTCAAATGATAGAACACCTGCCTATCAAGACTGAGGCTTTGATTTCTAACCCCAATGATTCCCAAAAAGAGGCTAAATATGGAGGGTAACTAAAATAAACATACCTTATGCATGTATAAACTGTCATACGGGAACTTTCTACTGTGAGAAATCAAAATACAAAATAATAATTACTTATAGAATGGACCAAAGAAGGATACAAATGGGCCTGGTGGTGAGTGTCAGTAAAAGAGCACTTACCTAGCATGTCTGAGACACTGGCTAGGATCACAAGCACTAAAAAATAAATAGAAAATGACAGTAAAAATGACAAAAAGAGGAAAATATACAAGCCAAAAACTGAGGAAAAAAATTCTAAAAAATACAGCAGATAAGGAAATGGCATTTATAATGCATATTTAATCCTTGAAATTCAACAAACAGCAAAGAACTAATTTCTTAAAGGGTAAAAGGATTTGAAACTACCATTCACCAAAGAATAAATGTATAAGAATGGAAAGTAGGCACATGAGAAAATGTGCACCATTATTTGTCATTAAAACAACATGATATGGACAGCAGACACCCATTAAAACTGTTACAATATTTTGAAAAAATAATAGTAGGTGCTAGGAAGATAAAGAGGAACTGGAGATGTCATGCACTAGAGATGCACATTGAAAATGGCATAAAAGGCAATTTCTTAATAGGGAACTATAAAATTGGCACAAAGAGACATGGATTTGTAATCCATCAAGGTTATGGTGATTAAGTAGGTTTTTAATTCACAGTAAGACTTATCAAATGACACACTTTATATATACACAGTTTGTAGTAGATCAGTAATTCCTCAGTGAGTCTATTGAAAACAAAATGCTCTGTTGCAAAAACATACTCCTAAGAATTAGTTTCAACCCAGAGAGTTGAAGGATAAAGCTAGAGAAGGGAGTGGTTTAATCTTAGTTAAGACTACTTTGATATAAAGCACATGTCTGACACAAATCACATTACAACACACTGGTGTACGGTGGCACACAGTTAAGCAACGTGTGTACATGTACTACAATATAACTTAAAAGGCCTTATGTTTCTGCAATATGCTAAGTTTACATACCAATGTATGTTGTTCAGTTGAAACAGGACATCTTTATTCTTAAAGTAAGGGTACTCAAAATAGCCTGAGATATTTTCAGAAAACTTAGCTAATTCACCAAGGTCTTTCAGAGCTTTTATTTGTTTTTTGACCTATAAAATAAATAATGCTATTTTAAAACGTTCCCAACATATTCATTACATACACAAAATAAGCAGAAGCGGTAGTTATACATCTAATTTACAAATATATAAGCAAATGTAGACACACTTCTGAAAACATCTGATTTTCCTCAAAAGGATAACTTTATTTTTAATTGCTTTTTCAAAATAAATGTCATTACAAAACAATAGACTATTTTATACTTTATACATTTTAATGCATTTTAAATTTAGATTTTGTGTGTCAAATTACCTTTTATAATGTACTGTTTAATAAAATATTATTTTTATATATTTACAATTATTTAAGATATACAATTACAGGTGTTTGTAGTTTATTTTTACTAGAAAAAAAGGTGAAAACTTTTATTTTGAATTAAAATGAAATTCTTAAATGTATCAAATTAACCAGATGTGAAACAATTTAACACCTTTTAAATGTGTTCTGAGATAAACCAAGGTTTAAAACAAAAATCTATTTGTCATTGCAAAAGACGGATTTTTTTCTGTGAAAATAATGGTAATGCATCGTATACGTAATGCAGTTCATTTAGTGATCTGGACCCATGGGTATAAAGCAAGCAGTGCAGGTTTCCAGGTCAGATTTTTGTTCATTTGTTATTACTGGGATTTCATATTCTTTGCTTTTGTTTTGTGGCTAAACAAGGTGATGGTAAGAATGGTAGGCCTGCATTTATTCCTCCTCCCTCTATCCTTCCCTGAGCCTCGTGAGCTAAGGAATTTCAGCCAACGAAACTGTTGCTTTAGTCCCTTTATCCTCTTGTCTGTTATGCATTTCAGGGTTTCTGCATGGATATCTGAAGCTATATTTCAGGCAATAGTCCTTGGACTCATGTCCTGTGTTTCCTCAGCCTCCTTTGCCTTCCTCACCAAGCTGTCTTTGGCAAGAGGAGGATCCCTGCATGATTGTGGCCTGCAGTCCTGATACATATTCCAGGTCACTGTCTACTTTGTTCTGCATGATAGCTTTCAGAATCTTCCCTTTCTGCTTCCTGCATAAGAGGGTTGGGAGAGTGTGGTAGATGCCCACACATTCCCTGCACATAGTAAAATTTGAACCTCTCTGAGTGGAGCCTGTAGTGGTAATTTTCTGGGTAGTGTCCAGAGCATGTTCCAAACACTCATTCTTTCCCACTCTTACTATTCTGCTAATTCTGCAAGTAAGTTGGATGTAGGACCACTGTGACTTGGATAGTCCCCCTCTGTTCTTAAGGTCTACTGTATATTCAATAACTTCTCCTGGAACTTCACCAGGAAGTGGACATTTTGAGATCTCTAAACCATTTTCTCTTTCAACAAAACCAAAATGCAGTCTCTCCAATACCTTCAGGTGCAGTGATTTCTTGGAAGTTCTTTTGGCTGCATTGTCTTCCTAGGCATCTCTCCTCTTGATAGGCCATATCTCTTTCTTACACTGAAGAGTCTTTTTGATTCCAATGCTTACCTGCTGTGCTCTTCTTGTCCCTTCTTGCATTCAAGCTCATGAGAGAACACAAGGGCCTGCACTTCAGGCAGGATGCCCCTGGAGCCAGGCTTGGTCTGGAGAAGAAGTGGGTGGCTGTGTCTCTGACTCACTGCTTACAGCTGCAGTTGTGCTTATGTCAGCTGATACAGCTGGGACTCCTCCCAGGGTCTGATGGTCAATATGCCTGCAGTGCTGTGCAGCTGCTCAGGGTCTTGGGGTGACTCAAATCCCTCTTTCAATCCATACTTTTTATTTATTTTTTAGCAATACCTTGTGCTTTTCTTCAGATGGTTTCCTTGGTAGCCTAAAAAATAAAATAAAATCTTTTCAGGCAAGAAGTAAATATGCAAAATACAAACAATCTTATCTGTTAATACAAAATATCTGCAGTCATAATTTACTTCTATTCAAAGTTTACAGGTTGCTTAAAGTACAAATGTATTTTCCACAAGATGAATTCAGCTATAAACAGAAAGGAAATTTAAGTGACAAAGAATAATACTGCTAATAATAAACAAATTAAGTTTCAAGCAAAATTTCTGGCAGTAAAGGCAAAAGGAAAATCATCATGTTACTTGCATTATTTGATACAGAGAAATGTACCTATTTTGTTTGTTATTGTCATTAAACACAACAAAAAGAACACCCACAAATTTTACAGACCTTAAACCTCACTTGGAAAATATTATTTAAGTCCTTTTGTGAGGGAAACATTTGTTTAGTGGTACTAGGATTTGAACAGTGGGAGCCTGTTGGAAGTCTACCTCTTGAGTAAGATCCAAGTCATTTTTGCTTCACATAGTTTTTAAATTAAGGTGTTGTGTTTATGATAAAGCAGACCTGGACTGCCATCCTGCTATTTTTCCCTCATGAATATTAGTGATACCAGGCATTCACCAGTATTCCAAGCTTTTCATTGGTTGAGACAGGTTCTTACTAATTTTTGTCTTCTCAAGTCTTGAACCATGACCCTCCCAATCTCTTTCCCAATTAGCTAGGATTACAAGCATGAGGCTTTGTATACAGATGGAAAACATTTTTTTATGATGATGGTAATTTACATTCTCAGGACCTGTTATACATGTACTACACTGTACTATTCTAAGCACTGTACACGTTATAAACTCATTTGAATCCTTACAATTTTGTGAGGTACAAAACATGTAGCAAAAAAAATGCCAAGTAATTTAGCTAATTCCATACAGCTGCACAGTGGCAGACTCACAATTTAAGCCAATGAATTAGGCCTTCACAATATATGTTTAAAAATGTGCTGTGAAAGCAAAATTTAATGGATTTTAAGTGATATAGTAATAGATGAATCCATACACCATTCCATGTGTGAATATAATTTTAAATGATAATTGTTACTTTTGAAGTATTATTTTCAAAATTAAGAAGCTTTTATTCCTAGATCATTTTGGAATGCTCTTCTCAACAAATTTAGATTTATTTTGTTCTAAAGAAATTCATCAACGAGCACCATTCATCTATTAAACTGTTGGGTGAATCATTTAACAAATATATATGCAACACACAACACAAGATAATGACAAAATTTCATTACTTAGAACTTTATAAATTAAAAGCAATAATCTCTGCTAATTTATTTTTCAATTATATGAATATAAGATCTTCCCCTTTATCAAGAAACTACACAAAAATTAAACAAATCCACCAGATAATTTAGAGTACCTTGCAAAATCACAGGTACTGATGATGATGCTGGAAAGTGACAAAGAAAGAGTAAATTCTCTGTAGTATGACCTACGTGTCTATACGTATTTTAACATATTTTTTAAAAGCACTGTGCATGATAGTCAATTTTTTGGTCATCATTTACATGTTCAATTACATTAGGATTTCCATTTCTATTCCATTTCAGATATGGAAATTTCTTCGTATATATTGTTAATATTATACTCTAGTATTAATACATATACACACACAAACATACACAAGAAGAGTTCAGAGAACAATTCATTTATTAAAAATTCTCCAACATGATGTACAAGGCTTTCTGATTCTCAGATGTAGAAACTAAATTTAATTGAATATATGTATTCTCTACTGGATTATTTTCAATGGCATACAAGTGTATTCTGACAGCTTCATTTTGAAAGGAAAACTCTTATACTTCTCATTGTTCTTCATTTATTAACCACTACTGTTGCTTTTCATAGTCAAAATTCTCAAGATGCTGTCTACACTCATCAGATACAGCTGAACTCCTATGTTGACCATTTTTTCAAACTGCTGTTCAGGAAAGTCTCTTGTTCTCATCTTAATCAACCTTTTTTTATTATTATTCATATGTGCATACAAGGCTTGGGTCATTTCTCCCCCCTGCCCCCACCCCCTCCCTTACCACCCACTCCGCCCCCCCACCCCCTCAATACCCAGCAGAAACTATTTTGCCCTTATCTCTAATTTTGTTGTAGAGAGAGTATAAGCAATAATAGGAAGGAACAAGGGTTTTTGCTGGTTGAGATAAGGATAGCTATACAGGGAGTTGACTCACATTAATTTCCTGTTCGTGTGTGTTACCTTCCAGGTTAATTCTTTTTGATCTCACCTTTCAGCAGCATTGGTATAGTTGAATATTCTCTTGCTTTGTCTTCAGACCGCACTATCTGTTTTATTCCCAGAAAATGAATTCCCATTAATATCACTTCACAGAGAAAGAAAGAATTAATAGTTTTTACCTTCCTTCCACCTGGACTGTTTCACTTGAACTCCATTCATGCATCTCTTTCAGCTGACCACCAGTTACTGAAGTGGACTTTATGGACACAGGTTTATTCTCAGATGCTGTGGAGGTCCATTTTTCATCTTTATTTTCTTTATTCTCTTCTTATGCAAGGATTGACTGATCCTTCTAAATATTCATAAAGAGCAAGGATTTCTAATAATTCTACTTGCCAAGATTTAAAAAAAATAGAGCAATTGCAATTATTAATTTTGAAAAGTTATAAAGTTCCAGTAAAAGGGCTAAGTGTGTGGCTCAAGTGGTAGAGTGTCTAGCAAGCACATGGCACTCAATTCAAATCCCAACACTGTCAAAAAAATCCAGCTAAAGATTGCACATGTACTTTCTCTGCTTTAGAAAATATATCAATATGCACTATTCTTACAATGTGACATGTAAATTGAAGTTTTGAAGCTATATGTGAACACATGGAATGACTTAATTAACTTATCAATCAATATCCTGCCATTATTGAGAACAATTATCTATATTGACCAAATATTTTCTAAATGATCTTATAACTTTAAGCAAATAATTTTATACTGAAAAATTTATGCAAAATAATCAGAAAGACAGACACATTTAAACAAACACTACACCTTGTACCATTAATACAATACAAGTATATGAACAAAAACCCAAAATCATCATTGCCAAAGAAGCAGAATTGCTAGATTCTGTGCCTCCTATTCAGCCATTAGAATCATGACTTGGGAGAATATGAATTCAACTATTGGACAGATTCTCAGTTTAAAAATTGTCAGGCTATTTCCAAGAATTTCACAGTCCACAAAACTAAGATACTCTCTCCCTGCAAAATGCCAGAAGTTATTTAGCAACTTAAAAAATTCATACAAATATGTAATTCAGAGTTGAAACATTTCTTCATAATACCTCAAATTCCAGACATTGTTCAATTCCATTATTTCAGTCTCTAACTTAGATTTCATTTCTTTTGTTTCTGGAAATATTTTTATGCATCACTCATGTTACTTAATACTATTAGCATTTCTTCTGAGTAGTTCACACTGATAATTGTTAAGTTTTATTAGATTTTCACTTAAATGGACTGCATCCCAGAAACTCAATAGGCCACCAGAATCTTTGTCAGGGAGGAAACAATATAGAAACAAAAATATATTTTACTTCTGTATATGAAGTAGTCCATATGTTCATGCTCATTCATCTGTATGCTGAACAAATGTGGAGTGCCCACAATGTGCAATACATTATACAAAGCTCTGCAAATAAAACAGATCAGAAACTGCTCTTATTAAGCTAAATATGTTGTAGAAGAGAAAGAAAAACAAAATGACCAGTATAAATTCAGATAGATGCTATGAAAAAAGTAGATTTCTGTGATTACATCATCAGAGGGATTGTCCTGAGGCAAAGAAAGTTAATTGAGAAATGAAGGATGGACAGGAATTAACCAGACAGAGGGTAAGGGAATTCTAGATTATCTACAGAATTTTTTGAGGCTTTTACTTCTGTCAAAGATGAAGGAACAGGTACTGATATATACCCCTACCTGAAATAACCAAAGCTAAAACCAACAAAAATACATAAAGAAAAAAAATTAAAAAAAGGGCTGCAGACAATGGATACAATGATTCCCTTCTGGATAGGAAATAAATGAAATATAACACTCCCAGTGTTATAGCTTCCTGCTAGGAGAGTATTTCCAGGCTATCATAAAGAAGAAGGAATACAAGTAGAGTCTACTAGAATCCCTGAGATGAGAGAATGAAGAGAAACCAAGGCAGGTAGAGGATAACACTGTACTCAACAAATGTGTTAACTCTGTTTTGAATAAAATAAATGTGTTTCAAAATAGGCAAAAAAAATTCTATTTTTAACTTTACCAAAGCATCTGAACTGTAAATAAAACTGATAAAATATTGAAAGATTTATATAGTAAAAGCCACATAGTATCGCAATGAAAATCAAATGGAACCTATTTAAATACAGATAGACTTTAAGATTCAAAAGATTCATTATTAGATTAATTCTTCCCAATCTAATATAAAATTCCCCGAAGGCCAGAAGACGTGTTTTTAAATGAAAATCTGATTCTAAAACTCCTATGGAGTTCGGGGGTTGCAGTGTCTTAGAGTTCTTGAGTATCACTCACAAGACTCTTATTTTAATTTCCAACATACTCAATTTTTAAACAATGTACAGAAATGTAAAGTATTGACAATATTCAAAACAAGTGAAATATCAACAAAATAGCAGGGATAAGAGAGTGTTCTTGTTATTACAAATATGTTGTAATCAAACCATGAGATAATGGTATAAATAAAGCAATATAAGCAAATGGAATACAATTGAAAGGACAGAAACAGACCTACAGGCAAATAGCCAACTTATTTCTGACAAAAGCACAATGACAGTGCAGTGGGAAAAGCACAGCCTTTCTGACACATGGTATTGGAGGAATTGGATAATTGTGCCCACAAAATAAATGTTGATCCATACCTCAGGCCATATATGAAAATGAATTTAAAATGGATTATAAATCAAAATGTAAGACAGGGCTGGTAGAGTTTGTGCTTAGCATGTGCATAGCCCTGAGTTCAAACCCAAGTACCCTCAAAAGATACAGTTAACAGGATAAATACATGGAGTCAATGTAATAACATACTTTGTATTTATGAATTAAGTATTATAATGAAGCATATTATTTTATGCAGATAATAAACAAAATAAAATTTTTTATTCATAGGACAGAAAAATAGGCCTGGAAGTGTGGCTTAGTGAAAGAGCACTGACTTAGTATATATGGGACCTCAGGTTGGATGTCAGCACTGAAAACCAAACACTCAAGCAACAAGAACAATAAAAAGATGGAAATTTTCAAGCCACAATCTGAGCGAGGAGCCTACTACAAATATTGATGATAAGGAAAAGTTATCAGAAATGTACAGTGGCTCTTAGAACTCAACAAACAGCAAGGAACTAATTTTAAAAAGTGAAAAGAATTCAAAAAGATAGTTCAATAAAAATGGAAAATAAACACATGAAGATACTGAACATTGCTAGATATTAAAACATACTGATATGCAGAATACACACTCATTAAATTGTTAAATTTTAAAAACACACTTTGTGTTATGGAACATATGGATGAGTTGGAACTTGCATTTATCACAGATGTGAACTGAAAATGGTCCAAATGCTTTGGAGAAATACTTAGAAAATAATTAATATGGAATGTAATGGGTGAAGAAAAGACTTTTGTGGGTCACAGATTTGTTAAGCATCTTTTTAATGGTATTTAAATACCTGTTTAGCATGTAAGTCAAAGCTTACCAAATGACACAATTTATATATGTGCGGTTCATCATATATCCAGCATACATTGTAAAGCTACTGAAAACAAAATGATCTGTTACAAGAACAAACATCAAAGACATAACTAGGGACAAACAAAATGCAGAATAAAGTAGTAATAGTAAGAGTGAGATGTTAATCTCAAGACAATGAAAAGAAATAGTTGATTTTTAAGCAAGGGGTTAGCATTATCAGATCTGAATTTTTAAAAATGCTTATTTGAATGCAAACAAAAACAACATGATAACACATTAATGCCCTATGGTGCAGTGCTAATCAGTGTGTGTGCATATTACTACAATGTACATTAAGAGGCCTTATGTTTACACAATCCCCCAACTTTACACTTCATTATCTCTTATTTATTTACCTACACAACATCTTTGTAATTAGGGCAAGGCTACTCACACTAGTCTGTGACTATGTCAGATACTGAAGCTGAGGCATCAAGATCTTCCACAGCTTTTATTTTTTTTTCTGACCAAAAAAATGCTATTTAAAAATGTTCCAACATAGTCATACCATATATTGAAGATAACTATTTTGTTGTTATGTACCATATATATAATATATATTTCTATTGAAGCTTCACAGGTGTTGGTGAAAAGAACAAGTTTTTAAGAAAAGAGTAACTTTAACAATGATTAAATAAATATCTTTACATAACAAAGGACTATTTTTCTTACTTTAACATTTCTAATATATGTTTAATTTCTATAATGAATCACATTTGATTTTATTACATAATTTTGAATAAAATACTATTTTAATATTGTTTACACATATTTAAGACCTATAATTACATGTACTTTCAGTTTCTTTTCAAAAAAATCAAGTACTAAACATTTATAAACATTGTAAGCTTTTGATACAGCTGATATGAGTTGATATCTGAAGAATTCCAGGAAAGCAAGTATGAAAACAGCCAGGGATTGGGTAAGATACTGTGGAATGGTAAGTAGTCTGCATTGGTCAGATGCTGGATGAGTCAGAGCAGTGTGAGTGACAATAGGTAAGGAGGAGTAATTTGACAAGAAACAAATTGATTTGGATATTTTTAGTCCATGCTAGGGAAAGTTAAACTTTTCAGGGTGACATGATGCAAACCAATGAAAGAATAAATTCCAGTATATTTTAAAGTCACATTTCAAGTGATTATTTATGAACTGTTGTTGCTTCACTAAGTATTATTAGAGAAATTCAGAATCATTCCCAGTTGAATAGCTTAATATGATGTCTGGCACAACTGACTAGATTGGGTTGAGTACCATCACAAGATATTGACTTTAATTTCCAGTATACTGAATTTTAAAAATTGAAGAGAACATGAATAAAAATCTGAATGAAATCTGAGGTAATAGGTATGAACAGGTGAGTAAAATAAGGAAGAAAAGGAAAGATGATAAAGAGTAATTCAATACAAATTTAGAAATCATTTTTAGAAAAGTCAAGATAAAATTCTAGAAATGTAATACTCAAAAACCAAACAAAAAGCTCAGCTGAAAGCCTCATCAATAGCCTAGATCAAGCTGAAGCTAGAATATCAGTGCTGCAAGGCAATGTAGATGAATTACAACATTCATATGCAGAAAAATATAAAATAAGAATTAAGCACAATTGGAACATGAGTGACCACTGGAGTACCAATGATAGAATAAACCTATGAGTAATGGACAGAAGAAGAGAAGGAACAAGCTAAAGGCATGGGAAACCTATTCAATAAAGGATAGCAGAAAATTTCCCAGACCTTGAGAAGCAAAATAAACAAGACTGCAAAAAAAGCTCCCCTTAGCACATGACATTGCAGCTAAAATATTACATACACAGATCAAAGAAAAATTGTTTGCCATTGAAAGAGGGTAGCACCAAGTGCTATATAATGGCAAACCCATGAGAATAACAACAGGTTTCTCTAAAGGAACTCTAAAATCAAGGAGGGCATGAAATGATGTATTCTAAACACTACAGGAAAATCACAGCGAAACAAGAAATGTTGTCTTTCAAATTTGAGGGAGAAATAAAACTATTTTGCAATAAACAAAATTAAAGAAAACATGACTATTAATACAGTAGTACACATGTGGCACAGCACACAGATAAATGCAAATATGAAAATACAGGGCAGAAAAGACTACATAATGAGTAGGTAAGAAAATAAAAACAGGAATTAATTAAACACCACACAGAAAGGAAACTAATGGGACCTACTCCATACCTTTTGATATCAATTATGAATGCTAATGGTCTCAAATCCCCATTCAAAAAAGACAGACTGTAAGATTGGTTTAAAAAACATGACACAAACATTTATTTCTTATGATAACTCAGTGGTAAAGAAATACACAGACTTAAAGTGAAAGTATAGAAAAAGGTATCCCAAGAAAAGGAAGTCCAAAAGCAAGCAGAAATAGCTATAACCATATCTAACTTTCAAATCAATATTAGTCATAAGAGACAAAGAAGATCATCAAGAGGACATGATAATTATGATTATATGCATTGAGCAATGACACACCCAGTCTCACAAAACACACTAATGGACATAAAACCAGAAGAATTGAAAAAAATCTTTGCCAGCTGTACAACTCACAGGGACTAATGCCAAGAATATACAGGAAGCTCAAAAAACTAAAGTCCCCAAAGTATCAATGACCAAATGAAGAAATGGGTAAATCAACTGAACAGGGTTTTTCAAAGGAAGAAGTCCAAATCTTAACGCAGAGAAACTAAAGCAGATACCTTAAAGCAACTGAAGCCAATAGGAAAAGGGGACCAGGAACTAGAGAAAAGGTTAGATCAAAAAGAATTAATTAATTAACCTAGAAGGTAACACCCACGCACAGGAAATCAATGTGAGTCAATGCCCTGTATAGCTATCCTTATCTCAACCAGCAAAACCCCTTGTTCCTTCCTATTATTGCTTATACTCTCTCTACAACAAAATTAGAGATAAGGGCAAAATAGTTTCTGCTGGGTATTGAGGGGGGGGAGCGGGAGGGGGTGGAGTGGGTGGTAAGGGAGGGGGTAGGGGCAGGGGGGAGAAATGAACCAAGCCTTGTATGCACATATGAATAATAAAAGAAAAATGAAAAAAAAAATAAAGTGTTCAATTCAGTGGTGTTTTGGGACTTTCCAAAGATTGTGCAAACATCACCCCTATCTAATCTGTAATATTTTCATTATCCCCAGAAGAAACTTCTCTGTGCTATATCATTCATCCAAATTTCCTCCTTTATCTGACCCCAGACAACAAGTAGCATCTGTATTTGACTTTTCTGGACATTTCATATAAATTAAATACAAAAATGTGACTTTTTCTATCTGGCTGCTTTCACTGAACAGAGTTTTCAAGGTTCGTGCATGTGCAAAGTATGAGAATCCTCCATTTCTTTTCATTACTGCATATTGCACATGTGTATATTCACTTATCAGTTACTGGAGACTGGTTTGTTTCCCCTACATCACTTACCAAATCCACACATAAGGTTATATGTAATATCAAGAATTTACAAAAGATTAAGAGATAACAATGTGTCATTTGGGCTTTGAACTCTGGCAATTAGATTTCAAAGGCAATAGATTCACCTGACGGAACTATTAAAAAGGTATAAACAGGCAATTGATAAAAATTCACCCATTTCTCTAAACTTTTCAACAGCCCTTGATCCAATTCCCTTGAGGACACCTAATTTTCCCTTGGGTACATCCTTCCAGAGAAATTAATTTACACCCAAAAACATGTTACAATTTATTGAATAATTTCCTGGTTTGAAATGGCACCTTATAGTATGCTAAATTACTAAGTGTACTTGTGTTGCTCTTTTCAGAATTTTACTGGCTTTTTTTGCATTGTGTAGTTGGCATTCCTTCTTTAATTTTGTTTTTGTTTTTTGAATTGTTTTGTTTTTTGAGACAGGGACTCACTCTGGTCTCAGGATGGCTTCAAGTTTCTGATCCTCCTCTCTCAGCCGCTGAAGTACTGGGATTACAAGTGTGAACCACCACACCTAACTGGAGAATCAATATTTGAACTTCACAAAAGTTCTCTTTTTTCCCTTTGTTTTTATTTTAGGTATTTACAAACACAGTGGGTTATTTTCAGAACTTTTCTTTTTCCCATCAGGAGATTTTTGCTTTGTGCCTCTTGCCATGTTCTAAAAAGGACTTCTGTCTGCACATTTTCAATACTATAGATGATCTGGACTGCCTCAGCAATCCTTCACAAGTACTCTACCACTTGAGCCATACCTATAGCCCTTAAATCACAACGTATGTGGTGATTTGTAAGAGCAGCCACAGGAATCTAAGATAATCCTGCTGCAACTAAATAGCCATTTATAAGTAATAAATGTAAATTTAAAGAAAACAATTCTCATTCACATTTAAATAACCATTATTAGTTGCTAATCACTATGTGTATCCATTGGACACTGAAGCCTTGGAATCAAGTTGGGCACTGAAAAATTAATTTGCTAGTCCACATCAATTTGGAGAGTTGTTCCTGTTCATTGTGCCTATTGATGAAAGCCCAGCTGCACAAAGATATGGATGGCATCACTTAAAAGCATGTGCCCTGACCTAGTATTGAAACTATGAACACCCTACTAGCAAAAGCTCACAAATTTCTAACAGATGTCAAGTATTTTATCATTATTTTCAACATTCTGGTACACCCTAGTGCATCTGTGCATTTTTGTGTGGGAAGTGCCTCAGTGCATCTTTTGAATTAGAGTCCCAACTGATATCCTTGCACCAACCCTTACCCTTAAAATTTCTCAATACAGCAGCCATCATGATCATTTCAAAGTATAAGTCATATCCTGTCAGTTTTCTGCTCACACCTTCCCATGGCTTCTCATTTCTTTAATATTCAAGGCCTCAATCCTTACATCAGCCTAAAAGGCCCTATCTTCTATCAACGCTCTGCAAACATTTTCTGCAAAGAGCTAGACAAAAATTATGTCAGTCTTGTGCGCCAGGTTGTGTCTATCTCAACTACTCCACTCTGCAGTCATAGCATGGGAGTAGTCATGGAAAATATGTACAATGGCTATGACTGTGTTGCAGTAAAGCATTATTTATAAAATCAGATTGGGAAGGGATTGAAGTGACAACATAAAGTATACTCACAGTGAGTATACATTTAGAAACTACTTCTAATATTGACTTTGGAATGAAAATGAAAGATAGGACTATAAAATAGGTAAAGTTTGGGGGTACATATTGGGGGAAAGTAAACAGAGTAAATTAATGTGAGAAAATATGATTGATAGTCTTCATATACATGTACATAAGAGAATAATGAAACCACTTCTAATTGCCTTAGGTGGAGCAGATTTCAGGTCACAGGAAGAAATGGTGAGGTTGATCTAATCAAGGTGCAAAATGAGATTGTTCAGAATTGACCTAATAAATTGCCACTGTTCAACTTATTCTATTTTATTTTACTAAAATGGGGTAAAAACAGGCTGCACAGGTTCACTGACTGCTACACTCATGATCTATTCTTGCGCTCCCTTTCTGTCACTCCACTCTACTAATACTGAGCCCACTTGCTGTTCCCTGCCTGAGTGCTCTTTTTACCTTCTTCAAGTCTTATTTCAAATCTATTATTTTCACAGACTTTATTTGGCCACATATTTTGAAATTTCCATCACCTCTCTGTTCTCCCTTTCCTGAGTCTGATTCCCTTCACCAGAGCCTATTTCTTCTGTAGAACTTCCAACCTTCTGATACACCACATAACTGACTTCTTTAGCATGTAATTTGTTAATAATCTACCACTAGCTCTCCCATCAGTAAAATGTAAGATCCTTAAGGGCCCAGAGTTCTGTTTCCTTCTTTCTTTCTTCATCTTTCAATTCATCCTTCCCTTCTTTCTTCTCCTTCCCTTTCATTTCCTCCTCCCCTTCCTCCTTCTTCTATTCTCTCTTTTCTTAGAGAAGACAGGGACATTTTGGTCTCTTCTTTGTTCACTGGTAAGTTTGCATTAGCTTCAATAGTGTCTGGTACATAATAGCAATTTTTTTACATAATAGGAAATTAGTATTTACTTGTTGAATGGCTGAATAGAACTTTCTTCCAAGAGTAGAAATGAAGTGGCATGAAAGTTTTCATCCATTATTTATAGTTTCAGTGTCTGGTCATATGACAGTATGTTTTAAAATAAATATGTAAACCAAATATAAAGTGATAAAAATCCATCAACCAAAGTCTGCCATTCAACTAAACATTAAAGTTGCTTATATCATTTAACTCTTTTTTACATTTGCAAGTTGAAAATGTACTCTTATCAAAAACAAAGTCTTTGAATTATTAGGAAAGGAACTATATTACTCTCAGCTATTAGGCAAATAACAAAAGAAGAAAATATGTATAACATAAAACTTATTCCTCATGTATTAAAAAACTTATTTCTCATTTAGGAATTTTTTTTAAATTTTGAGACAAGGTGTCTCTGTGCAGACGAAGCTGACCATGATCTCACAGTCCTCCTACCTCAGCCTCTCATGTGCCAAAATGAAGACATATATCACCATGCACAGCTGAATCTTTAACTTAACAATATACACATGTTCAAGATCTTTTCAGGAATTTGTACTAACTTAATTTCCAAGCTAGACATTTATTCCTGGTGACAGATATCAGCCTTTGAATAAACTATAAGGAGAGCTCCAGATTCTTCTCATTGCTACTAGTTTTACTGCAATCTCTAAAAAAAGAACTTCATCAGATAATTGCAACTCCAAATGAAAATCAACATAATTTGTGTGTGTTATTAATACTGTAACTGAATTGACTCCAGTGCATTTGCTTCATTTTCCTATATTTGGATAACTTCATCCCACAAGTTTTACTTCCTGAGTATAAACATTTCAAATTCTGTCATTTAATATTCTTAATGGGTCCTCAGAAAACATTTTAATAATAAAAAACTTCCATTTCTGCTCTCAGAGCATCCTTTTCTCTAGCAGTGCTCAAGCTAGGCTCTTCAAGAGTCAGAATATATGGAGCTGTCCTAGCATCCCCCTGAGAATCCTGTTCCTCTTTTAACCACTATTTTCCTTCTTTTTTTCTCTAAGCCCTTATCTGCGAAAGCCTTTAAACAATACAAACTGAGTGTTTCCTCTGTCATTGTTGTAGACCCATTGGTTGGCAGAGTGCAGAGTCATGACCATGATAGTCTCACAACAAATATTTGCTCAGTTAATGAAGGTGATTTCAATGATGTTTTCTGCTTCTTCCTCCAATTACCTTGTAGAGAGTCTTGGTCTTGAGAACACACTGGTCAGTTTTTCATTGTTCATCTCAGCTATCACCATAATTGCTTAGTCTATCCATGTAAATAACTTGGAGATAGTGAGGCAATATTTATTTCAACAAAACTTGAAACCAGGGGTGGTGGTTCATGCATATAATCTTAGCTTTTTGGAAGGTGGAGATTGGGAGGATGTGATTCTAGGCCAGCATAGGCATAAAGTTCAAGAGAACCCCATCTTGAACTGAAGGTGTGGCTCAAGCAGAAGAGTGCCTGCTTTGCAGGTATAAAGCCCTGAATTCAAACCCCAGTACACCAAAAAAAAAAGAAGAAGAAGAAAAAAAGAAAGTCCATCTCAACCAATAAAAAGTTGGGTGTGGTATTATACATCTATCATCCCAGCTATGTAGGAAGCATAAGGAGGAGAATAATAGTCCAGACCACTCAAGGCATAAATGCCACATCTTATTTCAAATAACAAAGCAAGGGACACCAAGATGGATGGCTGATAACTCCAAAACTCTGAGCTCTCAGAAGTTTGAAAGAAAACTTCAGGTTCATGGTAGCAAGGGATGGAGAATCTGGATTCTCCACCAATACATAAGCAAACCAAAGGACAATGACTAACTTTAAACTACCTTTTAATAGCATGAAACAAACCCAGGACCAGGTGCTAAGACTACTTACTGACACACTGAGCACCAGAGAACTGTTTCTCCATGTATGTGTGTTTCTGTTTTTTGTTTTTCTTTTTTTCTTTCTGCTCATCTTCTGTCATTGTCCAACAAGCAAAAACTCAATGTAGAGAACTGGAGAACCAGTTCTGAAAGTGGTTGGGTTTTCCTAGACCTACCAGAATTCAGGGACACAGAACCTCTGACTGCCACCTGTCTGAGACCCAGGCCAATGACCCACAGTAATATAAGCTCAAGAGGTGAGGATTCCAACCCATCTGCTCTGGAGGAAACCACATATTTCAATGTTGCTTGAGAGTACTGACTGAATCCCTCCAGGACAAAGTTGTTTGCCTAATTAAGGGAGAGAAATCTCCAACCCTGCCTGGTGTGGAAGGGGCAGTACAGCCTGGGACCATCTTTATAAAGTGCTAGTCTGGAAGGGGAAGCACAACTTGGGACAGTCTTTATAAAGGGCTTGTCTGATCCTTTTTGTGTGGGTAGAGGTGACTCAGCCTACACATACTGAGAAAAGAAGAATTGCACCATTTTGGACAAGCTGTGAGCAAGGTAAAACAACCACCCTTCCTAGAGAAAAGTATTCAAACAGCTAGCTCCAGCTCTTAGGCTTCACCCTTGGGAAGGAGGAACTGGCTTGTGATCACACATCACCTCCTCCTTGGTCCACTTCAAAGTATCCACTTACACCCTAACATGTCTCACGGAGAGGAGCACCATCAATTGTGACACAACCCACCATATTAACCCTAAGGTGGGGCAAGGACCCAGAGCAGGCCCCTATCCAAAGGGATAGCACCTGTATTAAAAATCAGAAGAAAGCATCCTATGTACTCACTGATCTCAGAGGAATACCACACCAGAACACAACAATAAAGAAACTTGGGTAATAAATATATATTTAAGTTGTTTAACTTATCCCTTATTTCCATTTGCTGAAATTATAATTTGCTTATTCCTCTCTTGTCCCACTTTCTTCTCACTTTCACCACTTTTTTGTTTTATGCTTTTTTCCTCCTTTACCTCTTTATCATCCCCTCCTCTCCCCCTTTCTCCCCATTGTTCCATCCCCTCCACATTAACCACTTACCAAATAATTTATTGTGACAACTCTACACATTGCTCCCCATCCTTCCTATCCTCCTGCAATCCCTAACAAGAGCACTCTCCTCCAGAATGACTAAACTATTCCTTTAGACACATTAGGATCTTATTACCCCATAGCCTACACACCCTACACCTTTTCTGCCTCTCACTCCATCCCCCATGTTTCCTCTTCTATACCCATCAATTTTATTACTTTAGTATTAATCTCTATATAAACAACTGTTATGTCTGCAATACCTACTGGTTTTAGGCAATACTGCCAAGGAATTTACATATTATATAAATTACTGATTCACAATTGAATCCACGAATTTCTTATTGCTCAGTAAAACTCCAGTGGTGGGAGAGGGTGAGGGAGAGGACCAGGGGGGAGAATTGACCCAAACAATGTATGCACATGTGAATAAATGAATAATTAAAAAAGAAAAACTCCAGGTCAGGGAACAGAAATGTTACAAAAGCCCAGCTAACAAGTAAGCTAGACAGAGCATAGAAACTCAATCATCTAGGAGGTAAGAGAGGATTAAAAGCTGAAATAACTGATCAACAGCACACAAGCAATCTTAAAGTAAAAACATATGAAAAAAAAAGAAGTGAGGGGAACATAACCCTGAAACCTTAACAGTCTGACAATAGAGGGTTTGGTGAATTGGGCATGAGTCCTCCATTGTTGAGGTCAGAAGGATGATACGCATTATTAATGAGCTTAAAGAGGACAAATGGAAACAACTCAATAAATCTGAAGAGAACATGTATTTTCAATAAATTAGAAGATAAGAAACAACTTAGTGAACTCAAAGAGGATTTCAACAAACACCTAAACAAAACCTAGCAAAGTAAAAAGAAAAGAAAAGAAATGAAGACAATAAAAGATATAAAACAAGAGCTTAACAAAGACATAGAAAATCTCAAAGAAAAAGAGTAAACCAGAAAGCTACTTAGGTCAAATAAAAAAACTTTTGAAAACTACTACAGCAAAGTGAAACAAGTGGAAAAGAAAATTTCAGTGGTCAAAGACAAAACAGATATTAAAGGAATAACAAGAATACAGAACAGAGATGCAAAAAGAATATGCAAGAACTGTGCAACTTCATCAAAAGCCCAAACCTGAAGCATGGACATTACAGGAGGAGGAGAGGTATAAGCTAAAGGCACAGGAAATATATCAACAAAATACTAACAGAAAGCTTACCAAAACTCAAGGAAGAGATGCCAATTCAGGTGTAGGAATTCTCCAGGACAACAAACAGGCATGAACAAAATAAAACCATAGCATATTACAGTTATAATACTTAGCAAAAAGAATAAGTAAAAATACTGAAGGCTGGAAGAGAAAAAAATCAAATAACATATGGAGATAAACCCAGAAAATTAACAGATTTTTTTACATAAACCTTAAAATCGAGAATGGCATAGAGGGAGGTATTTCAAGCATTTAAAAAAAATACTATTTCAATCCTAGGATACCCTACCCAGCAAAGCTATCATTGGAAATGAAAGAATACTAAATCCTTCCATGATAAACAGAAACTGAAACAACATATGACTGCTAAACCAATGCTCCAGATGATTCCCAAAGGAAACCTGCACATTGAAAATGAAAATAAATATAATCATGAAAGGATGGGAATTACTACATCTCAAGAGAATAGCATAGAATTTATTCCACACACACACAAACTCTTACACAACAAAAACGACTAAATGAAAGGGATCATAACATCCCCCTCAATATTAACAATGAGTGTTAATGGCCTCAACTCCTTCATCAAAAGACATCAATTGACAAATTGAGTTAAAAAGAAAGACCTAATGATTTGTTGTTTACAAGAAATTCACCTTACAGAGAGAAGCAAACATTGGATTAGGATGAAAGGGTAGGGAAAGATTTACCAAGCTAAAAGCCCCCAAAGTCAGGCAAGAGTAACTGCTCTTGCATCTGATAATATAGACTTCAAATCTAAATTCATCAGAAGAGACAAAGAAGGTCATTTCATACTAATAAAAGGAGCAAAAAGACCACAAATAAATGACCTCATATTACCTCTCAAATTATGGTGTATTGTATTTTTAATTTTTGTTTAGTTAAAAATGCTTTCTACTTTCTCTTTTGATCTTCTTGACCTAGGGCTGTTTACATAGGAATTGATTTGTTCCAAATATTTATGTATATGCCAGAGATTTTTTAAAAATTGATTATTCTAGTTTGATTGCTTTTTGATATGGAAACATACTCTGCATGATTACATGAGTTTGACTTAATCCTTCTTATTAAGATCTACCATATGGTGGTAGACTGTGCTCTATTTTGGTAAAAGGAATGGTGTTGTTCAAGTCTAATATAATCTTGCTGATTCTTTACCTATATATTCTATTACTTGCTGAGTAAGGGGTAGTGAAATCTCAGATTATATTTGTGATTTTTCTACTATTTGCACTTCTATCAGTTATTGTCTTGGATTTTGATGCTGTTACTGGGTATATAAAAAATCAGGATTGCACATTTTTTTGATTAATTGATCTTTTTATAATTGCAAAGTGAACTTTTTGTTGCTAGTAGTTTTCACTATAAAATCTACTTTGGTGTTAATGTAGTTATACCAGCTCAGTACTTTTATTCTTACAGTTGGTTTTGTTTGTATAGTTTTGACAAAGGAATCAAAAACTTATACAAATGTTGGGAAAACTGGATTTCCTCATGTAGAAGACTGAAGCTAATTTCCACTCACCTAGTATAAAAATAAATACTCACTGGATCAACAATCCTAGTACATGAGCTGAAACTTTGAAACCACTAGAACAAAACAGAGAAATCCCTTGAATATTTAAGCATATGTAATTCTCTTATAAGTAAAATGGACAATTGCTCAGAAAATAAGTCAAGAATTTAAAGATGATATCACATCAGACTAACCAGCTCTGCACAGCAAGGGCAACCAACAACAAGAATCAAAGCAAAATCTATAGAATGGAAGAAAATCTTTGCCAGTGAATCATTAGATAAAAGATAAAAAAGCAATACTATATAAAGAGCTCAAAAACTAAACACCAAAAGAATGAGTAATTCAATTAGTAAGAGTCAAATGTATTAAACAATTTTCGAAAGAACAACCATAAATGACTAACAAATACATAAAGAATATCTATAACTATAAAGAAACTGATAATATCTTTAACTATAAAACAAAGCATCACTGAGATTCCAGCTCACTCCTGTCAGAAAGGCTAGGATTACAAAAACACTCAACAAATGCTGATAAAGATGTGGGAAAAAGGGGACACTTTTTACATTCTTGATGGGAATGTAAATTAGTCTAGCCATGATGGAAAACTTTATGAATGTTGCTTAAGAAAATAAAGAAGGAAATACCAAATGATCTGCTTAAAACTTCAAGGCCTATATCCAAAAGAAGGCAGGTCAATATGCAATGGAGATACCTGTACACTAATGCTTAAGGCATCAGTATTCACAATAAGCAAACTGTGGAATAATCCTAGGTTCCCATGATCCAATGAATGGATAAAGTAAATGTGATTTATTAACACAATGGCATATTATTCAACCAGAAGAACAAATTATGTACTTTATAGGAAAATGTTTGGAAACTATAGGTCATCATGTTAAAGGAAATAAACCAGACTGAGAAAAACAAATATTGCATGCTCGCTCTAATATTTTCAGGGGCAGAATCTACTCTTTAATAATAAAGGAATGTGTGAAAGGAAAAGTTGTAGTCAAGGTAAACATGGTGAAAGTACTTTCTACACATGTATAAAAATACAAATGATGAGCTGGACAACAGTGGTTCATACTTTTAATCCTAGCTACTCAAGAGGCAGAGGTTAGGATGATCACAGTCCAAAGCCAAAACTGGAATATAGTTTGGAAGAACCTATCTCAAAAACAACCATCACAGAAAAGGACTGGTGCAGTGGCTCAAGTGTAGACCCTGAGTTCAAACCCCAGTACCTCCAAAGAAAACTACAATGATTAAATCTACTAAAACTGTTTTAAGAAATGGGGGTGGGGATGAGTGGAAATGATAGATGGGATGAATTTCAACAACTTACATTGTATTCAAAAATGGAAAAATCATGTGAAACCCCCGAGATCAATTAATATATGCTAATAAAAATAGGGAAAAAAGAAAAAATTGGTGAATTTCAGAGGTACTGCATTGAGAAGAACTACTTTCCTTTAGGACCAATGGCTATTTAGTGGGGTTCTATTAAAATGTGTTCATGTATTCCTTGATATTTCTCCTGGAACATTTCCACTATAGAATATGAGCTGGCCTTTGTAACTGATTTCTAGTGAACAGAATATCATGGACCTTCTTTGTGACCTCTAAGGCCAGGTTAGGGAATATGAAATAAATCCCACATGACTTTCTCTTAGAAAGCCACCCTTGTAATCAGGCCACCATAATATAAAGAAGCTCAAGGCCCACAGTGAATCTTAGGTAGAGGCTCCTGCTACCACCACTGCTAAAGGCTCAGTCAAAAGCCAGCTTTACCAGCCAGGCATGTGAATGAACAAGTCTTAAATGATTCTACTCCATAGCTTCAAGTTATGAAGCTGAGGCCAAGAGGAGATAAGAACACTTGGCCTCTTGCAAAAATTGTTGGTTGGGAACAAAATAACAAATGTCATTTTGGAACACTGAATTTGGAGTGTGCATGTCAGTAAGTTGCAGAAGCTGTTACTAAATGTGAGTCACTGTCATTTTGGAAAAAATTAATACAACAAACACATATAGAATGGCTTAGACAAGAAAGTAGATGGAAGCAGAAATGACCTAAAAAAAGAGAAAGACAGTAGGGCTCCAAAGAGACTGGTTATGGAAGCCTAATGTGTCATTTTTACTCTTGAGAACAGTTTAAAATTATTTTTGATTGTTCTTTAGCAGAGATTCAAACAAATAGCTGTACACCAATGTCCAGACCAGCATTGTTTATGGTAGACAAAAGTTGGGAAAAAACTACTTGTCCTTCAATGGATGAACAAGTAAAACTATTGTATGTAAGACAGGAAAAAAATGAAGTCACCTTTCCCATGGCACAGCTCCCTGCTGTGAAGCAAATTTCAGGCCATGACACAGAAGATGGAACTGAAGTAGAGCCTACTGGATGTCCAGAGCTGATGTGATGAAATTATTAAAAGTGTGCTGAAACAAGGAGATAATAGCACAGGATCCTGGAGAGTGTAGAGTGATACAGAGAGAGAACCCTGAAGATCTGCAGAGAATATTTGGAAGAGTAATGAAAACATATGTGTCCCAGAAAAATACTTGAGTCTGAGGGATAAACACCTGAAAAGACTATAGACACTGTGCCTGGTGTTCACACACTGCCAGAAAGACTGTCCATTCCTTAGCTAACCTAGACAAGCTCATAATTCACATTACAGTGGATGGAGTAATCAGAACGTACTTGCCTCAGTAGTGGGCAATGTGTTCTAGGTTGACTGACCACTGCTCTGATACACCTAACAAATCATAACAACAAGACCAAAAATGATCAAGCTTTATTAATAGCTGAACCATATCCCAAAACAAAAATTCAAAAATGGAAGTTGAGAAATTAAACTATTTTTAAAAACCAGATTGAACTTGTGCAGAAGCAATTCAAAAGAAATCAAACTGCATAATTAACAGACAAAACTAAATACACTTGAACTTTGAACTTTTGGATAATCAAGACAACTGAAAAAAAAACTTTCCAGGTGCTGGTGGCTCACACTTACATTCCTAGCTACTCAGGAGGCAGAGAATAGTAGGATCACAATTCAAAGCCAACCTTAGCAAATAGTTCCCAATAAACTATCTCAAAAAAACAACATAAAAAAATGGCTACAGAGTAGCTGAAGTGGCAGAGCACCGACCTAGCAATTGTAAAGCTCAGAGTTTAAGCCTCAGTGCCATCAAAGAAAAAAAAACTTGCAGATGAACCATGTTGCCTGGAAATATTAAAACCTTTAGTAAAAGGTATATCATGAATGAATAAGATAAATGTAAATAGGTCTAGTTTTATCATTTGTGACCATAAACACATACAAATCTATTATAAAATACTATAATTTAGCAAAATATAAACCATCAACACTTAACAGTCTGTGGAATCATTGAAAGTCTAGAAAATGTAAATAAGCATGAAGATGTCATACTACATAACTGTAGTACTGTAGTATTTCATAGCCATCTTCCAGTTGCCATTGTGATGAGCTCAGTGTTTGCATGATCCACTTAAAACCTTGTGGAGTGTTAACCACCTTGCTGCTCACAGTTCATTTCTTCCATATATTTACTATCACAGGAAAAGCTGATCTCACATATTTTGTATACCTTTACATATATGATACATACAACATAGCAAATACATTAATCGGTAGTTTATGTTACTGTAAAGGCTTCTAGTAATTAGAAAAATAACAATAGTGAAGTTTTTGAGGAGGGAAAATACAAAGAGAATTTTACCAAAGTGGGGGAGGTCACCCATCCTAATTCTGACATTGTTCAAGGTCATTATACATCAAAAATCATGTGAAGTATGACTCCTATTTTATAATTGAGGTAAACTGAGGCTTGAACAGTGATAGTCAAAGGGCAAATCATAAGCTATGCCAACCAATTGGACTTTACCACTATTTCAAAGTAAAATAGTTTGCATGGATGGGCTAGAGGCATGGCTCAAGAGGTAGAGTAGATGTCTGGCAAGTATCAGACTCTGAGTTCAACCCCAAGTACCTCCAAAAATAGTTTGCCTGGAATCACAAAAGAAGTATTCCAATTTTTCAAACTAGAAAATACACAAAATATGATATCTCAAAATCTTTACCTGTTTTAATTTATTTGCTAAAAAAATCTCTAGTGCTTAGGATTAACTATTTTATCTATTTTTGACAGAAGCTAAAAAATGCAGAACTCATGTAATTATGTGCTGTGTTTTGCATATAGTTTGATTGTGTATCCCAAAAGTTCACCAGTTAAGAGGTTTGGTTCTCAATCTGGTTGAAAGAGAGGGCATGCATCCTTAAGAAGTGGAGAGTTGATGGAGTTCCCTGGGGACCCTGCTCTGACACAGCACTTGCACATGTCTTGCAAAATGAGGCACTTGTTGGTTGAGAACCAAAACAAATTGTTAAAAAAGGGTAACCCCAACCCTTGAAACTCTCTCACCTGTCTCACCATATGATCTCTCCCTATTGCACACGTTCCTTCCATGATGTGACACAGCCAGGAGTCCCTTTAATGCTCTTTGGATTTCCAGCTTCCATGGCTATGAGGTAAATAAATTTCTTTTTAAAAAAGTTTTTCAAAGCATGTAAAAATGATCTAAAAATTTCAGTTGAAAGGCTGGAGGCCAACTGCATAAAAATAGGATATAACTATACACTGTCTAAAATAAGTATACTTTAATTTGAAGACAGAGATTAGTTTAAAAGAAAACAAGGGAAACACTATCTCACCAAGAAAGAAAACTGAGCTAGAATAGCTGCATTAACACCAAAGCTGATATCATAGCAAAGACTACTGCCAACAACAAACAAGGTCATTTTGTGACTATAAAAGGATCAATTACTCAAGAAGATGCACATTCCTAAATGTTTATCAATTCATTAACAGTTTCAAAACATGAGACATAAAATGAGAGAACTGTAAAAAGTTTAAAAAATCAAAGTATAATCTGAGATTTCACTATCCCTTATTCAATAAGTGATAGGACATATAAGCAGAAAATCATCAAGTGTATATTGGACTTGACCAACAACAATATTCCTCCTACCAAAATAGAGCACAATCTACCACCATACAATAAATCTTAACAAAAGGGATTAAGTCAAAATCATGTAAGCACACAGATTATGTTTCCTGATCAAAATAAATAAAACTAGAAATTAACTTTAATCATATTTAAATAGTGATAGGTAAAAAAGTTAAAAATAGAAAATAGAAAACATTTTAAACTAAACAAAAATTAAAATACAAGACAATAAAATTTATAGAATGTAGCTTTCTCATTATTGCCTACTGGAAAGCTAACTCACCACCCACTCCAGCCAAATAAAACCATATACCTTGTATTATTCATGAGTTAACCCACTTATTTCTTCCCTATCACCACCTTTGTTATCCTTAGGTCATGAAGATTTAGTTTTGCTCCTATATCCCTCTAAATATACTGGAACAGAAGTGGTGAATGGACTTCATTGGGGTTTGCCATAAAGTCAAAGTTGTAGTTTGTCACCTGTGACAGGCATTACAGCTAACATTTCTCTTGCTGAGTGCAGTACATGACTTCACTCAGGGTCTTGAGCATTGACTTGAATGTTTGTGTACTGAACCCACAATGCCAGTCTAGTAACAAAAGACCACAATGCTACCCAGTCTTAAATAATCTTTGAGAATTCCTAAATAAAACAATACAGAAGATTGAATATTCTCAACTCAAAACGTGGCCACAGATGCATAAATCTCAATGTAGAAACACACATTCCATGAAAACACAGTCAGTATGTTTCCTTTGAAGCCAACAATGCCACAATACTTAAATAATAATAGTGAAGTAAAAGAAATTTCAGACAATGAATTCAAAAAGCAATGACAAGAATGATCAATGATATTAAAGAGGGATGTTTAAGAGCTGAATGAGTGCAGAAGATATAAACAACTAACTGAATTCAAAAAGAATTCAAACAAACAGATGACTGAAATAAAGTAGACAATGCAGGATAGGAAGAAGGAATCAATAAAGATATAGAAAAAGAAAATTGAAATCTTGGAAATGAAAAATCTAAAATATCTGTCTAATAGAATGGGTTATTCTGAAAATAGAGTGTCAGCAATTGAAAATAACATAGAGGAATTAGGTCAATCTGTGAAATTCAATGAAAAATTAAAGAAAATATGATTAGAATATGTAAGGCCACCATGACACCAACAACAGAAAAAATCTATTGATTGTTGGTATAGAAGAAGAAGGGATACAAATCATGGCACAGATAACTTATTCATTAATATCACAACAGAAAATTTCCCCAATCTAATGAAAGACAGGGTCCTCCAGGTAAAGGAGGCTTTTAGAACACCAAGCAAGCAAGATCAGAAAAGAAATACACCCACACATGTTATAATTAAGTCACTAAACATTCAAATAAAAATATCAAAAGCTGCAAATGAGAAGCAACAATGTGCATATAAAGACAAACACATCTGAAGAAAAACAGCAGATTTCTCAACACAAACTTTAAATGTAAGGAGGGATTGGAATGATATATGTCAAGTACTGAAAGAAAACAACAATAGTTCTAGGTTAGCATATCCAACAAAATGATCCTTTATAACTGAAGGAGAAATAAACATTCAAGGATAACGAAAAACTAAAGGCGTTCATGACTACCAAATTGACACTGCAGAAGATACTTAAAGGAATCCTACACAGAGAAGAGGAAGATTAACAGAACAAAGAAAATATAAGAAAGAATAAATCCCACTAGACTAGTAGATTACCAAACAAGGAATAGAGAAAGTAAACATCAGAAAAAGAACAAAATGACGGTAAATGATACATAACTTTCAACAATAACACCGAATGTTAGTGCTCTCCATTCTTCAATCAAAAGACACAGAATGATGAGTTGAACTAAAAGGCAAGATCCAATGATAAAAATCAAGGTTATATCATGTTTAAAAATATATAATTATTACCTATGATTATTGTTTATTACCTATAAGAAATTCAAAACTCTGACAAAAGCAAATGTTGGAAGGTGAAAATTAGTGAAAGGGTGGATCCAAGCAAATGGACACCAAAACAGGCAGAAGTGGGAATATTAGCATCTGCTAAAGTGGACTTCAAACCAAAACTAATCAGAAGAGAAAAAGAAGGTCACTTCATACTAATAAAGATAATTATCATGAGGAAATAAGAATTGCTAACACGTGTTAACAATATATGCTAAATGTGTATGTACCAAACTTCATTAAACACTACAAGAATTAAAATTAGAGACAGACCCCTACACAATTAATGTGAGACTTCAATCCTCAACTTTCACCAATAGATAGAAAACATCAACAAAAAACTTCAGAACTGACACTATACACTGAAAAGATTTACCAGATAGCCTTGGAATATTTCATCCAACAGCTTCACAATACACATTCTTCTAATCTGCCATGGAAATGTCTCCAAAATAAATCATATTTAAGTTATAAAAAGTAAAAAAACAGTATTACAATGGCAAATGATACAATATTCATGAAAGCTCTATATGAAAATCGGACCTAATTTGCAAGGTAAGCCAGACCTAACTCAAGGAAACATTGATAATTTTGGATCATTTTGGCACTCAAAGTCTGGAAAGGACATAATTATCTTGTCTTTAACAGAAAAGACAAGGTACTGTTAATCTACCTAAACATTTATCATTGCATTCAAAGGTATAATCTCAGAATCTAACATTTTGAATGATCATAAATGTCATGAGTTTTCAAAGAACTTGGTGAACATTATTTATTTTCACATGATTCATGTACCTTGCCCACACTGGATTTTATTGGATTTTGGCACATATTAAAGAAGTTAAAATTTGTTTAGTAGTCCATCTTGTTTATGGAATACTGACAAACATATTGGGTTATTGTTGCTAATTTGGCACAATTTGAATTTATCAATATTTTATGTTTTCTTCCTTCACATTTACATGTGGTAACCTCCACCCTGAGATGAAATAATTCTAATTCACTGTACTTTCTGAGATTTGTAGGGAACAGCTGGGCACCATGACTCTAAATATGGATGCACCATAGTTTACACAATATGAAACATATCTTTAGACTTATTGTCACTGCTCTTCTACATATGCCAAGATTTTGCAAGACTCGTTCATCAAAGAGTAAGAATGTCTTCTAAAGATTGAACTGCTCCTGGTTTCTGTTTTTACACAGTAACACAGTTCAAAATCTACCAGTTTACACATTTACTTTAGTTGCTGAGTAAATTGCATGCTTTTGCCTTCTGTTTACTTGAAAATTCATAAGACATTCACATTTGTCTTACTCTTTCTTTATTGAGAGTAACTCTTGTTCTACACTTTCACTAGTTGCTTTCATACAAAGGTAATTAAAAGATTCACTTTTCAGTTTTTCTTTAATATAATTGATCTATATGAATATAATGGAAGGAAACCTAAAACTTGAATGTGGTTGAGGAGCAAATATAGTAATCTTAAGCTGCCTAAGACCACTATGTGAAGGGGATTAGGGGATTAGGAAGTAGTGAAGAGGTCTAGTATAGATGAACCAATGTGGGTTATAATACTAATGTGCATGGAAGCAATGCTAGAAATCTCTCTCTATAGCTATGTTTATTTGGAGAAATAGCAAAAATGTTATGTCTCTCTTATTATCTCTTATGTTTTCTCAACAAAATTGGAGAACAAGAAGGGAAGCAGGGGGGGAAGGTGGCCCAAAAACTGTATACACATATGAGTAAATGTAAAAATGAGAAAAAAAGGAAGAGGGAAAAAATAAAGCCAAAAGAGCAGCTTTCAAAAATGATAATAATACAGTGTGGTAAGAAAGGCTATAAGCTAAGAATAGTCTAAAACCATTGCATAAAACCATGCATAAATTGTGATGTAAAATCAATTGTAATACCTTACAATCTATAGCAGATTCATACAATGTAGTCCATTGAATTACTCTGAAACTCAACAAAATTAAAGCCAACAGAAATCACAACATTGTACTCTTTACATTCATCATCCTTGTCATAAAGAATCGGCATTTGACCTTAGGCTTTCATTTTGCAATGATTGTTTTGTGTTGTTCCTTCATAAAATAGCTCTGAGCTACCTCTTAGTAGAAAGTCTCTTATCTCTTCCTGTCATTTTCAATATCCATAATATCTAAACACCTTTAGAGACATGGCTTTGAGGTATTTAGAACTGCATCAATAATTGCTTTCTAGAATAAGACTATGAAATTAAAATGCCAATTAATGAATTTTTACAAAAACATTTCATTACCATATATTAGTTTTATGGGGGGGGTTCACTGAAACATTGATGAGATCTCCAATAAATAACCTAACCTAATGATGTATTTTAAGTTCCTAAAAAAGCAAGGATAAGTCAATCCCAAATTGAGTACAAGGAGAGAAATAATCAAAGTAACAAAATAATCAAGGTAATTCCTTCTTTAAAGGAATAAACAAAATTGACAAAGAGTTAGAACTCCCAAAGTAATAAAATTAGACACAAGAAGATAACATTACAACTGATACCATTAAAATTAAGGAAATCACTAGGGAGTGCTTTGAAAATGTATTGCCAAATAAATTTCAAAATCTAGCATAAATGGATAACTTTCTTGACACATATGACCCATCGAAATTGAACAAGAAGATACAAATCACACAAATAGATCAACAGCAAGCAATGAGAATAAAATGGTAATTAAAATCTTTTTAATGAAGAAAAGCCCAATGACCAGACACATTCACCACTGAGTTGTATCAAACCTTGTAAAGAACTAACAGCAATGCTTAAATTATGCAACAAAATACAAACAGAAGCAACAAATAAAAACGCATTCAATGAAAACAGGGTCAACAAAACTGGATAAGGATACAACAAAAGAAAAATACTATAGGCTAAGTTCTTTAATGAACAGAGTTCCAAAAGCCCCTAAGAAAATGCTTACAAATAAAATTCAAAAGCACATTAAAAAATCATACACCTTCGAGTTAAGTTCATGCCAGGGAGTCAAAGATTTCTGAACACATACAAACAAATAAATGTAAACCAGCATATAAATAGAACCAAGAACAAGAATCACATGATCATCTCAATAGGTGCAGATAAAATCTTTGAAAATATCCAACATCACTTCATGATAACAAATGCACCTGCTCACCTATGTTTATTGCAGCCTTATTCACAATATCTATACTATGGAAACAATCAAGATGCCCTACTACTAATGAAAGGATTAAGAAATCCTGGTACTTACATATAATGGAATTCTATTCAACCACTAAAAAGAATGAAATTTTGTCATTTTTAGGTAAATGGATGGAACTAGACAACAAAAACACACACAAAAAAAGAAATATTAAAAAAAGAAATGGGCAGATGGATTGAGCAGGGAATTTTCAAAGGAAGAGGAACAAATGACCAATAAATACATGAATAAGGTGCTGAAGTTCCCTGGCCATAAATTGTGCATATCAAAACTACACTAGAATTTTATCTAATCCCAATTATAATGACTATCTTCAAGAACACAAACAAAAACAAATGGTGGTATGGATGTAGGGAAACAGGAACCCTTGTATGCTTTTGATGGGAATATAAATTACTACAACCATTATGGAAAGAAGTACAGAGATTCTTTGAAAAACTAAAAATAAAACTATCATATAATGCAGTGTTACAACTCCTGAATATATACCTCAAGGAATATAAGTCAGGAAACAATAGAGACACTTAAACACCAATGTTTATTGCAGCACAGTTCACAATACCAAGCTATGGAAGCAGCCTAGGTGCCCTGAAACTGATGAAAGGATTAAGAAACTATGAGATTTTATATATATATGCACTGGAGTTTTATTCTTCCAGAAAGGAGGAAATTGTGTAATTTGAAGGTAAATAGATGAAATTGAAGGGCATCATATTAAGTGAATTAAGCCAGGATTAGAAAAAGAAAAAGGCTAAAGGTTTTCTCTCATATGTGGGAAATAGATCCCACCTAACAAACCTAATTGTAGACACATTTATGCATTGAACTTGTTTGTAACTGTGTAACTATGTAACTCAGGGGAAGAGGGAAAGGAAAAGAGAACGATTGTCAACAATATCAACGTGCAGTGCATCTATGCAGTAGGTGACATAATAACACATACTGAAAGTTGTTAAATTGTAAGGATTAGGAGGGAAAGGGTAAGGGAGAGTAATAAAGGGGGTGGAACTGAGCAAAGAACAGGATAGCTGAGATACAGCAAGAAATCCCTTTGAACATTGACTTTGAAATTAAAAATGTAGGACAGGGGTGTAAGTATAAAATAGGTACTGTGGAGGGAAGTACTTGTGAGAGGGTGCAGGGTCAATGGAGGAGATGAAGGTAAGGGAATATTAATAATGGTTTTATATGTGTATATATATATATACATATATATATATACATGAAACTGAATGATGAAACCTTTGGAAACTGTTTTAAGAGGGGCAGGAGGATCTTGAGGGAGAAAGAAGATGGAGGTCATCTAACCAACATACAGTGTAATGCCTTCCAGAATTATCACAATGAATCCCGCTGTACAATGTATATATGCTAATAAAAGTGAAAAACATAAAAAATATATTGCCAGGTGAAATGGCTCAGGGCTGTAATCCTAGCTACTCAGATAGCAGATACTGGAAGGATCTTGGGCCACCCTGGCCAAACAACATCTGAAAACCCATCTCAGTCAATTAAAAACCTGGGTTTGGTGACATAATCCTGTCATCCCAGCAATGCAGAAAGCATAAACAGGGAAAAAGTGAGACTCTATTTGAAAATGAATGAAAACAAAATGTGTTCTAGGCATGGTTTAAGTGGTACAGTGACTTGCCTGTCAAGACCAAGGCCATGAATTCAAACCATAGTGCTGCCAATAAAAACACATCAAAGATTATAATGTAAGGTGTAAAACTCTGAAACAACTAGAGAAAATTACAGGAAAAGCACTTGAAAATATAAGTATAGACATTACATTCTCAAAAGCACATCATTTGCTTAAGTAATAAAGAGCAAGAATTTACAAATGGGAATGCATCAAATTAAAAAGCTTGTATACATCAAAACATACAATTAGCAGGATCAAGAGAAAACCCACAGAATGGAAGAAAATCTTCACATGCTCTTCATGGGACAACGGATTAACAAGGATTGACATCCAGCATATACAAAGACCTCAAAACCTTAAACACCAAAACAACAAATAATACAATTAATAAATGGGCAAATGAACTGAACAGACAGTTCTCAATAAAGAAGTACAAATAGCTAATTAATGAAGAAATGTTCAACATCTTTAGCCATACAGAAAGTTCCAATGCAAACAACACTGAGATTCTATCTCAGCCCAGTCAGAATGACTATCATCAAGAAGACAAAGAAGAATAAATGCTGGCTAGGTTGCAGGAAAAAATGGAAACACTATACACTGTTTCTGGGGATGGAAATTAGTTCAGATGTGGATATCACTACTGGAGTTCCCTCAGGAAGCTACAAATAGTGCTAACATACATTCTTATAAACATGCTGTGAGCATATGTACATCCAAGTGAATGTTATTTTTGAGAAAAACACATTGAGAATGCAGTGGAGAAAGACAGCCTTTCTAACAAATGTTGCTTGAAAGCCAAGACAATCCTGACCACAAATAAACTTGGATCCACATTTCAGGCCATATACAAAAAATGTCAAAGCGGATCATAGATCTAAATACAGGACAGAAAACATAAAACATATAGATGAAAGAAAATGAGCAAAATTTTTGTGACAGTATACAGGAAAATCTTTTCTTAATAATGACTCAAAAACTTAAAATCCATTGTTATAAAAACACATGAATTGGACTTCATCAAAATTGAAAACATCCACTCTTCAAAAGAAATTATGAAGATAATAAATAGCTTGGCACAGTATCGCATGTCTGTAATTGCAGATAGTGGGGAAGGTAAAAAATAGGAGGATCATAGTTTGAGGCCAGCGTAGGCAGGTTAGTTGAGGCTATGTGGGAGGAATGGGTAGGAGAATCACAGCTAAGGCCACCCTTGGGCAAAACACAAGGTCCTACCTAAATACCTAAAGATAAAAAAGGCTGGGGCATAACTCAAATGATAGAACACCTGCCTATCAAGAGTGAGGCTTTGAGTTCAACCCCAGTGATGGCTAAAATGAGAATAAATGTGGAGGGTAATTATAATAAAAGTAATCCCATAAAAGTATTAACTGTCATACTGGAACACTCCACTTTGAGTAATTAATAAACAAAATTAAAATTACTTATAGAAAAGACAAAAGGAGGATAAAAAATGGGCCTGGTGGTGAGTCTCAGTAATAGAGCACTTATTTTGCAAGTCTGAGACCCTGACTAGGATCACCAGCCCAGAAAAATAAATAGAAAATAACAATAAAATTGACAAAAAGTGAAAATATACAAGCCACAGAGGGAAAAATCTTTCCTGAAATGCAGCAGATAAAGAAATGGCATCCACAATGTATATTTAATCCCTGAAATTCAACAAACAGCAAAAGAACTAATTTCTTAAAGGGCAAAAAGATTTGAAAAGACCATTCACCAAAGAATACATAGGAATGGAAAGTAGGCACATGAGAAGATGCTCACCATTATTAGTAATTAAAACCATATGATATGTGCAGTGGACACCCATTAGAAATGTTAAAATATTTTGAAAAAATAATAGTATGACCTTTGGAAGATATGGAGAAACTGGAGATGTCATGCACTAGAGATGCACATTGAAAATGGTATAAAATTTTGGAGAACTATTTGGAAATTTCTTATAGGGAACTACAAAGTTGCATGAAGGGACTTACATGAGTGATGGATTAAGAATGTGCTCACCTCACAGTCAAAACTTATCAAATGGCACATTTTACATACACGCAGTTTATAGTATCAGTAATACTTCAGTGAGTCTACTGAAAACAAAATGCTCTGCTGAAAGAACAAACACCTAAGAAGTAGTTGGGACCCAGAGAGTCCCACACGCCAGTGCACTGTGGCACAGAGTTAAGCAATGTATGCACATTTACTACACTATACATTAAGAGGCCTTATGCTGATGCAATGTGCTAAGTTTACACACCAGTGTAAGTTGTTCAGTTGCGAACAGGACATCTTTATTCTTAGGGTAAGGCTACTCACAATAGCCTGAGGCATTTTCAGAAGACTCAGCTAAGTCATCAATGTCTCCCAGAAATTCTATTTGTTTTCTGACCTATAAAATAAATAATGTTCTCTTAAAACGTTCCCAACATATCCATGACATAAACTAAATAAGCAGAAGAAGGAGTTATACATCTAATAACTCCTAAAAAATCAGTTCTTCTGAAAAGAACTGACTTTCCTCAAAAGGATGTCTTTATTTTTAATTGCTTTTTGAAAATAAATATCATTACAAAACAAGAGACTATTTTATACTTTGCCTGTTCTAATGCATTTTTAATTTAGATTTTATGTTTCACATTATCTTTTTTAATGTGTTATTCAAAAAACAGTACTTTGATATGTTTGCAATTATTTTAAGACCCCACTATTTCAAGTTTATTACTTACTTGAGAAAAATGAAAACTTTTATTATAAATTAAAATGAAATTCTTAAATGTATCAACTTGATCACATATTTGGAACAATTTTACAGGCATTAAATGTGTTCTGAGATAAACCAGGCTTTAAGACAAAAATCCATTTGTCATTGAAAAAGAGACTTTTGCAATGCAGTTTGTTCTAGTGATCTGGACCTGTGGGTATAAAGCAGGCACTTGTTCATCTGTTATTGCTGGGATTTCATATTCCTTGCTTTTTGTCAGATGACTAAACAGGATGATGGTAAGAATGGTAGCCCTGCATTTATTCATCATCCCTCTTTCCCTCCCTGAGCCTAAGGTGCTCAGGAATTTCAGCCAACAAAACTGCTGCTTTAGTACCTTTATCTTCTTCTCCATTTAAGAGTTTCTGGGTTTCTGCATTGGTATCTGAAACTACATTTCAGGCAGCAGCCCTTGGGCTCATGTCCTTGTGTTTCCTCATCCTCTGCCTTGTCTTCCTCATCCTCTGCCTTGTCTTCCTCCCCAAGTTGTCATTGACAAGGGGAGGATCCTTAAAAGATTGTGCCCTGTAGTCCTGATACATATTCCAGCTCACTGTTCTACTTTGCTCTGCATGATAGTTTTCAGCACCCTCCATGCCTGCTTCCTGCACAGGAGGGTTGGCAGAGTGTGGTAGATGCCCACACATTCCCTGCACGTAGTAAGAATGGAACCTCTGTGTGAGGTGGAGCCTATAGTGGACATTTTCAGCCTAGCCTCAGGAGCATGCTCCAAACACTCATTCTTTCCCACTCTTGCTCTTCTGCTAATTGTGCAAGTGAGTTTCATGGAGGACCACTGTGACTTAGATGGTCCCCCACAGTTGTTAAGATCCCAGGACCGGGATATTTGGTATCTCTCAACCATTTTCTCTTTCAACAAAATTAAACACCAGTCTCTCCAATACTTTCAGGTGCAGTGATTTCCTGGAAGCTCTTTGGGTTGCATTATGTCTTCCTTGGAATCAGTCCTATTGATGAAGCCGTATCTGTTTCTTACATTGAACCAGCTTTTTGATTCCAACCCTTCCCTGATGTGATCTTCTTGTCCCTTCCTGAAGTCAAGCCCATGAGAGACCACATAGTCTGGAGAAGAGATCCACCTGCAGGATGCCCCTGGTGCAGGGCTTTGTCTGGAGAGCAAGTGAGTGGCCATGTCTTAGCCTCACTGCTAACAGCTGCAGTGGTGCTGAGGTCAGCTGTTGCAGATGAGGCTCCTCCCAGGGTCTAATGGTCAATAGTCCTGCAGTGCAGTGCAGCTGCTCTGGGTCATGGGGTCTACTCAGCTCCCTCTGCCAATCCATACATTTTACTTAATTTTTTAGCAATACTTTGTGCTTTTCTTCAGATGTTTTCCTCAAAAGCCTATAAAACCCCATGAAATATTGTCAGGCAAGAATTAAATATGTACAATACAAATCATCTTGTGTTTTAATACAAAATATCTGCAGTCATAATTTACTTCTATTCAAAGTTTACAGGTTACTTAAAGTATTTCTTTCCACAAGATGAATTCAACTATAAACAGAATTTAAGCTTAAGTGACAATGAATAATACTGCTAATAAAACCAAAAATTAAGTTTCAACCAAACTTTCTGGCAGTAGAGGCAAAAGGAAAATCATGATGTTACTTGCATTATTTGATACAGAGAAATGTACCTAAGTTGTTTGTTATTGTCACTGGAACACAACAAAAAGAACACTCACAAATTTTATTCACCTTAAATCTCACATGGAAAATGTTATTTAATTCCTTTTGTGAGGGAAACCTTTGTTTAGTTGTACTGGGATTTGAACTGTGGGCCTTGAGCTTGCTGGCAGTCTACCATTTGAGCCACATCTCAGTCATTTTTGTTTCACATAGTTTTTGAATACGGTCTTGTGTTTGTGCTCTAGCAGACCTGGATTGCCATCCTACTATTTTCGCCTCCCTAGTATTAGTGATGAGAGGCACTCACCAGCTTGCCTAGCTTTTTATTGGTTAAGACAGGTTCTTACAACCTTTTTGTCACTTCTGGTCTTGAACCATATCATCCCAATCTCTTTCCCAATTAGCTAGGATTACAAGCATGAAGCTTTGTATACAGATGGAAAACTCTTTTTTATAATAATAGTTATTTACATTCTCAGGACCTACTATGCATATACTCCACTGTACTATTCTAAGCACTGTACACATGATAAACTAATTTGAATGCTCACAAATCTGTGAAGTACATATCATGTAGAAAAACAAATGCCCAGTAACATTTCTAAGACCTTACAGTTGGAGAGTGGTAGACTCATAATTTAAACTAATGAATTCTGTCTTCACTATATATATTTAAAAATGTGCTGTGAAAGCAAAATTTAATGTATTTTAGGTGATGTGCTAACAGTTGAGTCCATATTATCATTCCATGTCTGAAAATATTTTTAAACAATTTGTTAACTTTGCGAATATTATTTTCAAAAATAAGAAACCTTTATTCCTAGATCCTTTTGCAACACTCTTTTCAATAAATGTAGATTTATATTTTCTCAACAAATTCATCAATAAGCATCATTCATCTATTCAACTATCAGGAGAATCATTTAACAAATACACATTCAGCATATAAGACATATTAATGATGGATTTCATTACTAGAACTTAACAAATTAAAAGCAATAATCTCTGCTAATTGACTTATCATTTATATGCAAATGAGTTCTTCCCCTTTCCCAAGAAACTACACGGCTATTAAACTGATCCACCTGATTAATTAGAGTACCTCACACAATCACAGGTACTCATGATGATGCTGGGAAGTGACAAAGAATGAGTAAATTCTCTGTAATATGACCTAGGTGTCTACATGCATTTTAACATAAGTTTTAAAAGCACTGTGCATGGTAATCAATTGTTGGTCATCATTTACATGTTCAATTACACTAGGGTTTCCACATCTATTCCATTTCAGAAATGGCAACTTCTTCATATATATTGTTAATAATACACTCTAGTATTAATACATATATACACATAAACATACACAAGAAGAATTAAAAGAAGGCTTTCTGATTTTCAGATGTAGAAACTATATTTAGTTGAATATTTGTATTCTCTACCGAATTGTTTCCAATGGCATAGAAGCATATTCTGACAGCTTCAGTTTAAAAGGAAAACTTTTAAACCTAACATTTTTCTTCATTTGTTAACCACTACTGTTGCTTTTCACAGTCAAAATTCTGAAGTTGCTGTCTACACTCATCAGATACAGCTGAACATCCATGCTGACTATTTTTTCAAACTGCTGTTTGGGAAAGTCTCTTGTTCTCATCTTCTTCAACTTTTCAGCAGCACTGGTATAGCAGAATATTCTCTTGCTTTGTCTTCAGACCACACTGTTCTGTTTTATTCTCAGAAAATCAATTCCAATAACTTCCCTTCATGTGGAAAGAAAGAAATTAATAGGTTTTACCTTCCTTCAGCCTGGACTGTTTCACTTGAACTCCATTCATCCATCTCTTGCACTTGACCACCAGTTACTGAAGTGGACTTTATGGACACAGGTTTACTCTCAGATGCTATGGAGGGCCATTTTTCATCTTTATTTTCTTTATTCTCTTCCTATGCGAGGATTGACTGATCCTTCTAAATATTCAAAAAGAGCAAGGTTTTCTAATAATTCTACTGGCCAGTATTTTTAAAAAATTAGAACAATTCCAACGATTAATTTAAAAAAACAGTTATAACGTTCCAGCTAAAGGGCAAAGGGTGTGACTCAAGTGGTAGAGTGTCTAGCAAGCACATGGCACTCAATTCAAACCCCAGCACTGCCAAAAACTCCAGCTAAAGACTGCACATGTACATTCCTTGCTTTAAAAAATACCATTATGCAATGATGGTACAAAATTCAGGAGGAAAGAGTAGGGGGAAATCTTTGTGACTCTATTCGGAAAAGGATTCTTGAGCACATATATTTAAATCCATAATTTAAAAAAACACAGAAATTGGATTTCATAAAAAATTTAAAACTTTAATCTTTGAAAGATGCTATTAAGGGTGGTGCTATAAGGCTTGAGTGGTAGAGTATGTGCATAGCCCTGAGTTCAAACCCCAGTACCCTCAAAAGATACTGCTATCAGGATAAATATGGGAGTAAATATAATAAAATAACTTATATTTATGAATTAAGTGTTATAGTTGAAGCATATTATTTTATGCAGTTAATATACACAAATAAAAATTTTCTATCCATAGGACAGAGAAATGGGACAGGATGTGTGGCTCAGTAAAAGAGCACTGACCTAGCATGTATCAACCTAGTGTTGGATGTCAGCACAGGAAAACAAACACTAAAGCAACAAAAACAACAATCAAAAGAGGGAAATTTTCAAGCCACGAACTGAGTGAAGATCCTACTAAACATATCAATGATAAGGATATGGTATCAGGAATGTATAATGGCTCTTAAAACTCATCTAATTTGCAAAAGTGAAAAAGAATTTGAAAAGACAGTTCACCAAATAAGATACACAAATGGAAAGTAAACACATGAAGATGCTGAACGTTGCTACATATTAAAACATACCGGTATGCAAAATAGACACTCATTAGAATTACTGAAATTAAAAAAAATACTGTGTGCTTTGGAAGATAGGGAGGAACTAGAACTCACGTTCATCACAGATGCAAACTGAAAATGGTCCAAATGCTTTGAAGAAATACTTAGCAAATTATTAGTAGGGAATGTAATGGGGAAGAAGAGACTTTTATGGGCGATGGATTTGTTAACAATCTTGATTACAGTTTATAAATATGTGGTTAGCACATTGTCAAAATTTATCAAATGACACACTTTGTAAATGTACAGTTCATTATATATCTAGAATACATAGTAAAAATATTGAAAACAAAATGTTCTGTGGTGAAAACAAACATCAGACTTCACTAGGGACAGAGAAAAATCCAGGATAAATTAGTAAGAGAGAGATGTTTAATCTCAGGACAAAAAGAAGAAATAGCTGGGTTTTAAGAAAGAGTTTAGCATGATCAGATCTAAATTTTTAAAATGCTTATATGAATGTAAAGATGACAACATGATAACACATTAATTCCCTACAGTGCTGTGCTAATCTATGTGTTACATATTACTACAATATATATTAAAGGGCTTTATGTTTATGCAGTGCCCTAACTCTACACTTCATTCTGAGTTGTTCATTTACCTGCACAACATCTTTACAGTTAAGGCAAGGCTACTCATGACAGTCTGTGACTATTTCAGATGATGAAGCTAAGTCATCAAGGTCTTCCACAGCTTTTATTTCTTTTCTGAAATATAAAATAAATAATGCTATTTAAAAATGTTCCAACATATTAATACCCTATATTGAAGATAACTATTTGGTAGTTATGTACCATGTAGATAATATATACTTCTATTGAAGCTTCATAGGTATTGGTGAAAAGAACAGGTTTTATCAAAAGAATACCTTTATCAATGGCTAAGTAAATACCTTTAAAGAACAGAGGTCTTTTTCACCCTTTTCTAATATATTTAAATTTTCTATAATGAATCACATTAGCTTCTATGCTGCATTTTTTTTGGTGGCCCTGGGGTTTGAACTCAGGTCCTCATGCTTGCTATGCAGATGCTCTATCACTGGAACCACTCAGCCAGCTTATGCTGCATTTTAAATAAAATAGTATTTTGATATTGTTTACACTTAAGACCAATAATTACATGTGCTTTCAGTATCTTACTTTTTTGAAAAAGTTCAACTACTAAACTTTTATTACAATTAAAAACTGAATTCCCAGTAAATCTTCACATTATGAGGTGACTCATGCCTAAAATCCCAGCTACTTGAGAGGCATCAATCAAGAGGATTGTGGTTGAGGCTAGCCAAGGCAAAATGTCAGGAAAACCCCATAACAAGAACAAGCTTGGCAAAGTAGTCAATGTGTCTTATTCCAGCACTGCATGAGGTCTAAGTAGATGATCCTGGGGGAGGAGGAAAGAATGAGAGAACCTATCTGCAAAGTAATTAAAGCAAGTTATAGCGACTACACAGCATGGTCTAGACTGTGAGTGACACCTCAAAAAAGAGAAGAAAAAAATTCTCAACTTGATAGTATGAGAATCTATTTTAAACCTGTAAAGGCATACTGAGAAAAATCAGATTTAAAAAAAATTATAATTTCAAATAGAGATGGTTTTAGGTACAAAATAATAAAACACCATCCCACACAGATAATGCAGTAAGTTCTAGTTATCTGGTCCATGGACAAGAAGTAAGCACTTACGCTCTTTAGGTGCAATGTGTTTTCATTTGTTATCACTGGGATTTCATATTTCTTTCTTCGTGTTGGATGACTAAACAGGATGATGATAGGGATGGTAGGCCTGCATTTATTCATTTCCTTCACCCACTGAGTCTGGGGACCTGAGGAAACATCTGTTGGTGAAAATGCTTCTTTAGTCTCTTCACCCTCTCTACAAAAATGTGTAAAATTTGCCGCCTCCACACCCTTTTCTCCTTAACAAACATCAGAGTTTATTCATATTGGCATCAATATATTTTCCTTGGCACCATTCCTCTTGATGAACCCATATCCTTTCCTGACATTAAACCATCTTACTGTTTCCAAAACTTCCATTGCTATCACCTTCTTATCCCTTCAGATAGTCACAGCCTCTGAGTGACCACACAGATCTGCAGGCCAGGCAGAATGGTGGCAGGCTTGGCCTGGGCAGCACAGAGGGCAGGTGGTGTGGCTACGTCTTGGACTTACTGCTCAGGGCTGCCATGGTGCTGATGTCAGCTGCTGCAACTCAGACTTCTCCCAGGGTCCGATGATCAATAGGCCTGCAGTGCAGCGCAGCTGCTCAGGGTTCTGGGGTCCTCTCTGTTTCTGCTAATAATATAGCTATGTTTTTTACTTAGTTTTTATCGACACCTGCTCTTTTCTTTAGATGTATTCTTCCTCGGTCTTAAAAAATAACACAAAATACTTTCAGGCAAGTTTTTCATATATAAAACACAAATAATAGTCTTTTAGCAAAATGTCTGAATTTATAATTTCTTCTATTCACTTTACAGGCTACTTGAAGTGCAATCATTTTGCACAAAATAGATTCAAGTATAAACAGAAAATAAACTTGAGAGACAAAGAATAATACTACTAAATAAAACCAGGAATGAATTTTGAATCTAGCTTTCTAACAGTGAAAGAAAGGATCAGTTGTTTTGTTAATGTCATGTATACAACACCAAAAAGCCCACAATCTTTTAAGGACAGCAAATTCCTTTTGGAAAATATTACATAAGTCTTCACAATAGAGAGACCCTCTTCTAATGATGCTAGCAGTTAGCATACTCAGGACCTTTTCTACAAACACTATGCTCAACCTCAGCACCATAGGGGTTCAGTTTCATTTTAGTTCTCACAATAAGTATGTGAGGTACATAAAATCACAGGTGTTGCAAGAGTCTAGACAAAGAAAGACCAAGTAACTTGTCCAAACATAGAAGTGGTCAGTGGCAGAGAAAGAAATCAAACCAACGAGTTGTTTTCACAACCTAGGCTTCACAATATTGTGCAAAACGATATTTATCTTCAAGTGCTAAGGTGATATAACAGCAGATGAACCCATAATATGAATCCTATTCTGGTTATATTTATAAATAGTAAACTGTGAAAAAAAAATAGTAAACTGTGAATCTTGAAAGTACTTTTCAAAAATAAAAAGACTTAATACCTAAGCCTTTTGGGACCCTACTCTCAATAAATTCAGATGTATTTTTTTCTAAAGAAATTTATCAATAGGCAGCATTCATCCTTTAAACTGTCTGTTGAAACATTCATCAAATACCTATTCAGCACACAACACATGTCAGTTACACAGTTACTATAATGAAACAAGGTTTCTAGACATTACAACATGTTGTGCAAAAGCAATAATCTCAGCTAGATTGCAATATTTACGTCTCTATCATTGATAAAATGAGTCTCCCCTTTTCCTCAGGATCAACACAACAATTAAATTGATACACTTGATAATTTGGGAACCTTAAAAAATCATAAGGACTCATCATGCTTCTGGAAAGGCACAAAGAAACTAAATTCTCTGCAAAATGGTCATGGCATCTGAATGCAATTTTTATATAATTAAAAAAACACTGAGAGTAATAATTCAATTTTAGATTATCATTCACATGTTAAGCTTCACTAGATATTCTATTTCTGATGCAATTCAGAAATAACTTCTTACTATATATATTTACATTATTATACATGTGTACTGTATATATGTACACAGACACATGAAGAGAAGTTCTAAGGACAATTTTGTATACTACAAATCCTTCAAGAGGATGTAGCAGGCCTTCTAACACTTGGACATAGGTAATAAATTTATAGACTACACAAGACTTCTCTGATGGATCACTTCCCACAGCATGCAAACATACACAAAAAGCTTCATTTTGAAAGGAAAACTCTTTCTTAAATTTAAGAAATTTAACTTTATTAAACACTCTTTCTTAAATAGTAGTGGGTATTAGAAACCCACTACTGTTGTTTTCCCCAGTGAGAATTCTCTAAGGTGAAGTATAGACTTGTCCACTACAATCAGGCTTCCATGATGAAGCCTGTTTATTCAAACTGCCACTTGTCCAAGTCACTCATCCCCATCTTCTTCAGCATTTCAGCAACTGATATAGCTGAGTATTCCCTGCTTCAGACTGCACTATTCTGTTTTAGTGCCAGAAAGTAAATTACCTTTAGCTTTCTTCACATGGAAATAATTTATAGTTTTTACCTTCTTTGCTCTTGACTACATCACTTGAAATGCATTCATCCATCACTTGCAGGAGATCGTTGGTTACTGAGGTAAACTTCTTCATGTAATCACAGATTCTATGGAGGTAAATTTTTCACTTTCACTTTCTTTTGCTTCGTCTACATGTAAAGCAGGACCACTCCTTTAAAATTTCATGAAATTATTGTTTTCTAATAATTCCACCACCCAGGATAAAAAACTGTTTGGTAAAATTCTAGTTTTTCTCCATCTGAAATCATGTATTAATTCAACAAAACAATTATAAATTACCAGATAAATACATGGAAATGTCTTCCCTGCCTAAAGTCAAATCAATAAACAATTAAGATACAATATGTATTCAGAGTTAATATATGAATAGTTATGTCTGACCACAGGGAAGGCTTTCAGAAGTGGGAAAATATAGAAGAGGAGTTCACCATGCAAAAAAAAATAAGGTGGAAGGGAACTATGCTACCTGGAGAACAGAATGTAAGCACGCAGCCATTGTCAAGCACTGAAAAGGAAGTGTTGAAAACACACGGAAGGAAGTGACCAGAGATGAACACCACACAAATCTTGAATCCTACACGACAAGGCTAGAGCTCACTGCATACAGGCAAGGACTCTTAGGGTTCATTTTACATCTCATTTTTAAACATAATAATACCTAAATGAACATGATAACAGAAACATTAAAGAAAAAATTGGGTTCATATCTTTGGGGATAAGCTATAATTTTTCAAATACTCTAATGTCTATATATATATATATATATATATATTTAAAAAACAAAATAATAGCTATTTTTTATTTTCTTTCAAAGGGTTATGATTTGACACATAACCCTGTATCCAACTCTATTATAAAAAGCTGAATTTTCTTTTATTTTTTTCTTTTTTTTAATGTTTTATTATTCATATGTGCATACAATGCTTGGGTCATTTCTCCCCCCTGTTCCTACCCTCTCCCTTACCACCCACTCCACCCCCTGCCTCTCCCCCCCACCACCTCAATACCCAGCAGAAACAATTTTGCCCTTATCTCTAATTTTGTTGAAGAGAGAGTATAAGCAATAATAGGAAGGAACAAGGGTTTTTGCTAGTTGAGATAAGGATAGCAGCTATACAGGGAGTTGACTCACATTAATTTCCTGTGCGTGTGTGTTACCTTCTAGCTTGATTCTTTTTGATCTAAACTTTTCTCTAGTTCTTGGTCCCCTTTTCCTGAATTTTCAGCAGAGCATTGTAACTACATTTCATTTGATAGTCATATGATGTGACTATCACATACATACAAAATTTATAAAGACACTGGAATTTATTACGCTATTAATCCCTAAAAAGTACCATAGAAAGCTAAACCAAAATTTAAAAGAACATAGATAACACTTCTAGCTATGTGAACATATAAAAAGGATGATCTTCCTGAAAACAGTATTAAACAATTCTTCTTGAGCAATTCTTTAATCAATTAATGACCACTGGTCTCCCTCACCAACCAATCAATGTCAGCCACTTGCCTCCTGAACAACAGCCAGTCAAAGACAAAGGACTGCCATAAACATGCCTTGAATGCCAAACTATCAACAATGATGTCACTTGAATTTCCAAGCTGCTACAGATTCAACCCTCCTGCCTTCTTAGTGTTAGCGTTCTAGGGTCTGCATTGATACTTAAATTACACTCCTCCCAGATGTCCACCCAGTTACCTTCTGGAAGTTTCCTGATCTTTAAATACCTCTTTTCAAAATCTCTGTCCAAGATAGGCAGGATGCAGTATGAGAAGTCACCATACCTGAGTCGCACAGCTATCTCTTATTATACAAACACGAAATTCAAACTCTGTCTTCGACTTTCAGGTATTGAAGGCTTCATTCAGTCTTTTAACAATATTTTAAGCTTCTTAAAATTCTATGCTTATGTACTATTTCCCTAGTAAAACACACATGAACATTGCAATTCCTTTTATCCATATTACCATAATTAGAACCATCATATATACCAGTAAAAGAATAAATAACAGATCCTGCAATATGGGACTTTTCTGCCTTAGTGGGAAAACACTAATTTAGAGAATACAGATAATAAAGAGCTAAAAACATCTAACCCATATATTTGCAAGTTAAAACTCAGAATGGACCTGTTAATTTAATTTTAAGAGTCAATTCGTGTACTGTTTAAAACCACACTGTGGGTAACTTCATTCCCTCATTAAATAAATACTGATTAAGTAGTCACCTAATTTATTTATTTATTTTTATTTTTTCTAGGGACAAATTTTATTTTAGGAGTAATTCACTTGCTTGGCTAAACTTTTGGTTTTATTGTTGTGCTGGGGGTACATTGTGGCATTTACAAAAGTTCTTATAATGTATCAACTATATCACTTAAATTCACCCCCTACATCATTGTCCTTTACCCACTTCTCCCATTTCTGGAATAGTTTCAACAGGTCTCATTTTTCCACTTACATTCATGTGTACACAATATTTGTACCAACCTCCCCAGGCAGGACATATTCTGCCCTTTGTTCTCTGACTTTATAAAAGAAAAAAAATGACATTTTTTTAAAAAGCCATATAGGGAGTTTTCTTGTGACATTTCCGTGTATATATGAATTAGAACTGGAATTGGCTCCTCTCTATTTTTCTTTCTACCTTAGTCCCCTTCTTACGGTAACCATTTAACTTATTTCCTTTTATAAGCACTAAGTATGTGACGACAAACAGACAAAATCCTGCTAATGAATGTGAAGTATACACATAAAAACAATGAACAAAAACAGACAGGTAAAATGTATATTATCTAAAAGGAGAAAAACTGGAGCATGAAAATGAATTTTGTGTGTTTGAGGAGGGGTGATAGGAATATTAGTCAAGATGGCCAGGAAAAGTCTTACTGAGAAAGTGGCCTTTAAATAAAGAAGTAAAGAAATAGAAGGAAATTAAACTTAAATAACACAGAAGTAATAAAAGCCTGAGAAAGGAGATCAAAGACTGAGCCTTGGGGCGCTTGTGTGTAAAAGGTGGGGGATGCTGAGAAACAAGCAAAACAGACTAAAATGGATGGATTCAAAGCATGGGAGAAAACCCAGGTGAGTTATACGCTGAATAAAAGGGAAGAAAGTGTTTAGAGAAGTAAAATATTGCTGATTGCTCAGTAGAATGAGGCCTAGATCATTAGAGTGAAAATCAACCGTAAGTTTTCTGAAGGTTGGTGGGAATGATAATTACTGCAGTGAGTTCAAGAATGAGTGCAGAGTGGGGGAGGGTAGTAGCTCAGTGTTCCCGCACTTGCACTGCACATTACACACACACACAAGTGCACACACACATGCACACACATACACACACACACGCGCGCGTGCACACACACACATGCACACACACACACACAAGCGCACACACACACGCACACACATGCACATACATATACAAATTAATGAGGAAAAATTCTATCAATGAGCACAGACCCTTCTTTCAAATGTATCAGTTTAGTGGAATAATTCAGGATTATCTGATTTATCTCATTTAGTTCTGTTTTACAACTCATATAATGATTATATATAACATATCTGCATGAATATTTGCAATATAACTGAAAAACATTTTTCCAATTTCTGTTAATCTATCAAAGATTTTTTATGCAGATTTAAATATATCCTGCTAATCCTTTGGCAAGGTTCAGATTAATATGAGAGTCTAATATTCCAGCACTCATCCATAGCGAACAACAAACAGAAACCTAATAAGTAACAATCTTATTGGTAACAAAGTAGAGTGCCAGTGAAGCAGTTTGCTTCCTTCTGCACTTAGCAGATGTTATAAGTACTAGAACAAATGTAGCTAACATCATTTTTATGTAGCTGCATACAACACTATTTTAAAGGAATAATAACATATCTTCTTATTGATGAGTGTTTATATTGTGTTCATCTAAGTGATATTACAATTCTATAACAAATATCTTTAACATACATATGTATATATGTAAAGTATTTGTATGTATCATTAAAACATATATACTTAGTGTATACATTATATGAAATAATTATGTACTATTTTATGTTATGTGTGTATGATAAAGTGTTCTTATCACGTGTGCATACTTGACTTTTCAGGGCATGTTTTCCTGGACCCAATGCTAGAAGTGAAGTTGTTTACGTTAAAATAATATTCATAGGAAATTTAGTTACACACTACTAAGGTGCACTCCACACATTATTTATCTATTTAGTTTTACGACTGTGCATAAGAACAATTTTTTCCTCCCATTTGCCAACTTTAGTCATTATCTTTTAAATAAATATTTGTCAATGTAATTGAAAATGACATTCATAGAAGGCTTCTCTGATAACCATGCAAGGCCTAAAGATCCTTGATAGAAGAATAAAATGGGCTCACACTGATTATTAGGCAAAATATAACTTTGTTATCTATGAAAAGAACAATTACCTACTTTGAAAAATTTCCATGTTCTTATTTTTCATCTTTTTCAGTCTTCTTAATAGAAAACTCTTGGTTGTCAGCTTTTCCACTCTCTCTTTGCAGAAGTAATCCATCCTAATTGTAGTCTGCAGCAGCAGCAGGGACAGCAGACGCAGTGGCTGCAGCACCAGGATTCAGCATCTCTGACACCTTCATTTTATTCTTTTTGCACTTTTTCCTTTGCTTTTCTTATTTCACCTTCAATGACAGTGTGAGACTACAGATAACTGCCACTTCTCAATAAAAATAACTTTCCTTCTTTTCATTGACTGTATCACTTCACTCTTAGTTTGTCTTGATTTTAGTCACTAAAATATTTTTGTATTTAGTCTAATTTTACCATTACAGGTCATTGACAGTTTTGAAAATTCACTTCATCCCTGTTCAGTAAAAGAAAGCCTTTCAAAATGGGCCCTTCATTTCATGTCTTTTTCATCCACCCCTTCCTAGCCAACATTTTCACTTCCTATTTAACTGGCAAAAGTAAAAGACAAAATGTACTCTCTTCTGTCTTTACTACTTAAATTTTACAGTAAGCAGCCAGATTTTTTGAAAGTGACTGTATATGACCTTAAGATCAAAAGGAACCTTTCCCTGTTCTGCACTAAATTAATCATCCCCCTATAAATGACTTTTATAGTTCTTTTTCTTTTCCCTTTGAATCCTGGGCTATGAAAAAAGTGAAGGTTCTCAGTGAACTGTATGGATCCAGTGAGGCACAATGAGACTGCTGAGCTGATAGTATGGAATTCTGGAAAAGGAGGTGACCCTCAGTTTTCACAGTCACCCCCATAACACTTGCCACATGTCTACCCATAACAGGAGTGAAACCAAGAAATATTCAAAGCTTCACTCAAAAGCTATTGAGGACTTTTCATACTGTTTTATGGCACCAAAAGAGAAGATGTAATTCCATAATGCTGGATTAGACAAATTACCCTACAAATCCATTGAATTCGATAAATTTGAAAAGAGTGACTTTTGCTATGTGATTTAACACTTACCTGCATTGGAGTGGATGCTTGATCTACTTCTACTTTTAAACAATTTCTTGAGATTTTTGCCTAATTTTACAATTCAATGTACATCAGAACTCAGCTGTCTAGAAAATTGGAGTTAAATACCAAATTTTGGCTGTGAGTATATGCTACTTATGAGATAAAATCACATTCCAAAACTTGCTGAACTAATGGAGATAGATGATTACAGAAATGCAATCTAAAACTCAGAAATGATTAAAAATGCGGACATACGTATACTCATTATCAAAACTATTAAAAGTGATCATGTTGGAACAATGATAAACTGTGAGCAATATAAATTTATACAAATAAAGCTCAATAAATAGGCTACCTTGGCTGGCAATATTTATCAAAGCTAAATACATTATCATTTCCCTTCTTAGTCATTGCTTCCTTCCTGTCAAGCTATGTATCCCTATGCTAATAAGAAAAAAGTATCTAGAGCTTATTACATTTTTATCAACTTCCTTGAGGAGTATCTTGAGTAAGAAGGTCACTTGGTATAGAACTAAGTTAAATTCCATGTCCTATGCCACATGGAAGTCTGATGGACATCTGAAGATGATTAAGGAAAGAAGTTCTGAAAATGTTCTCCTGGGGATGGCATAATGGTTCAAGTGGTAGAGTGCATGCCTAGTGAGCATAAGGCCCTGAGTTCCCCCAGTAACACCAAAAACAAAAAAAAAAAGAAGAAGAAAATGTTCTGCGGAACTCCTATTATTTAGACTGCAGATGTGATCTATATCAAGACAATTTCATACACAGAGAAAAGCATTTTAAATGTGAGTTTTTCATTAGGAGAAAATCAGAATAGAATTGTTTAACATAAAATAGCAGCAAATAAAACTCTCCCTCTTTCACTGTATTATTTTTTTAGAGGTTCTAAGGTTTGAACTAAAGACTCTGCTGTTGCTAAGCATCCACTCTACCACTTGAGCCATGCTTCCAGCCCTTCTTACACTGGTTGTTTGGAGATAAGGTCTTTCTTTTGCCCATGCCAGCCTGCAACATGATCCCCCTATTTTACACTATCTACCAGACCAAAATGACAGGTACACACACCATCACACCCAGCTTTTTTTTCCCTGGAGATGGGGGTCTGCAGGCAGACCTCCAATCTGGATCCTCCTGATTTCAGCCTCCCAAGAGGGTAGGATTACAGGTGTGAGCAACTGCTGTCTGTCTGTCTCCCTCTTTCTTCAGGTGAACGTTTCTACTCCAAAACCAGGACCTCTAATTTTAACATACGTGTCTCATTCTTAAATCTTTGCTTGTCCTCATTTGGACACAGTTTTGGTATTCTGTCACTTTCAGGTAGGAAAAATCTGACATTTTCTAATTCAGGTTTCATTATGTTGTAGTTATTAGCACTGTGATTATCATATAATGGTTTCTGGGACAATTCCTATATTGGTTTTGTTTTCTTATAAATATCTTTAACACAAACAGTGTTGCTTTAATTGATTCACATGGTTCATTTCATTGGAGCTGCAAAGCCAGTGGTCCTCTGCTTTACTAGACTTAGGTATATGTCCAATATCCACCATCCAATTAGTGATATCTGATTTTATTCATTTGTAAATCAAACAACATGGCTCATTTCATGTCTACTGCAACTAGTTTTGAGGTCTTTACTCTCATTTTCTGTTTTTATTATTATTAGAATTCACCTCATTTGTGTCAAAAGCATGTTTAGTGTCTGATTTCTTATTTTCATAGTCTAATTTATTTTCAGTGAAACAAACTTTAGAAGATGACTGGCGAGTGTTCACGTACCAAGAACATGGAGGAAACAGATTTTCACATATGCAGGGTCCAGGCTGTGAAATGCCAGCTCATGAGCAGATGTGCATCCCCATCAAATTTCAAACATCACTGGGACTTGGATGAGCCTTGGGATTCATCCCTAAAAGTTGACAGACATCTGTGGGAAAGTGGTTGCTATATTTAACTGGACTTAAAGTGGAGTGGAACTTGAGGATGATGAAGGCCTTGGTGCCAAGAAAACTCTTCTACAAACAAAATCCCACAAACCCACTTTTCAATGCCCACACACTCACTGAATCCAGACAGTATCCATGGGAATTTAGTGGATGCACTAACAGAAGGCTGTTACAGTGATTTCCAAGATGATGGCAATGTGTGTCCTCAGCTGAGGAGAAAGCAGTGCACATTTTCCAGAGGCAATGAAAATACATGGCTGCATAATTTCTACCTCTTCTCTTTGACTCAGCCTTTTTGTTCATGTTCTCTTACTTTTATTTTATATTATTAAATCTATAATGAACCCACAATTAATTTTGAAGCATGGTTGTATATTATTTTGATTTTTTAAATTAGTCACTCATTTGCCCATGCATCCATATTTCCAAACTATGTACAAATATCACATTAAGAAACTCTGTGTTCCCAGTATTCGAGATTGAGACCTCAGCCCTATATGTCATCCCCCTCCTGCTCCTTCTTTTCTGCTTTCTCCTTGCTACCCTTCTGCCACATTTGTCTCCTCCTTCTGCAGCTGTGAGGGTCCAAGAGTTTCATTCCACAGTCCCAATTAGGCCACATTCCCAACTCCCTGAACACACTATTAGACAAGTGACTTTGCCCATATACATTCTTCCTGGCTTACTTCCTGCCTGTGTTCTCCAAGTTTCCCTCCCAGATCTTGAGTGTCTCCATGACCCGTGCCTGAGCCCTGCTTGTTCTCTCCCTCATACTTCCTGGATCACAGAACTAGGAAGCCTGAGTCCAACTCACCAGTGTCTTGTCTTCACACTCACTTCCCACAGCAATAGTTGTGGAGCCTGTTGGCATGGGCAGGTGAAAATGAGCACTGCACAGAGAGTGAAAGGAGATCAAATTACTTGGCAATCATCAAAACAATCACTTCACTCAACACGAATGACCAGAGCATAACTAAAGTATGTGAAATTTTAAGAAGAAATCAGATATTTACAGAGTCTCAAAGTGTCTTTGAACAAGATTTTTATTAAATACAACAGAGCAAATAGCAACTATATCATGGGCAAATGTGACAGACAGCCCTTAACCACAAATAAAGTTAACATTGACCAATAATGGAACCAAGTGACAGTATTTGCTGTTCTATTTCCTTGTGACTATAGAACTGAGGTCCCCAGCTATTTCTTGGCTCTTGGTTTATAGCTACCTTCAAGTCCTAGGGGTCATCTTCAATTTCTAAGACTGTTCACAGTTCTTAGTCAGGTGGGCTTCCTCAACATGCCTGCTGACTTCAACAAGCCAGGAGGGTCTGCCAGTCCACAGAAATCTGATGCATTACAAAGGACTCAGCATCACTTGTTTGACACTACATCCCACATGGTATAATCATGTGGAAACATTGTATAAACTCAATCTGAAGAAAAATTTACAAAATAACTGACCTATGAGGTACAAAAACATAAATGTGATGAAAACCAAGGAAAGACCTAGGAAATATCCCACATTAAAGGAGACTAAAGAGACAAAGCCATGAGGTGCAGTGAATGATGGAGTAGAAAAATTCACCATCTTGGATTTTCTTGGCTACACTGAACATCATTGAGATTACTGGCAGAATCTGAATATGCTTGTAAATTATATATAACTATTGAACCTATAATTATTTTATAGCCATATAAAATAATTCATTATTTTTAGGAAATACAAGTGTTTGGGAAAAAAGAAGCAGCATGCCTGGAACTCACAAATGGTTCAGAGAAAAATCTTTACTATAAACGTACATTTATATTTATCTAGCAAGACACAGGGAGGGGGGAAAAAAGGACAGCGCTCATGTAGTAAAATGTCAACATTTGGGAATGTTCTTTGTACTAGTCTTACAAATTTCATATAATCCTGAAATTGTCAAAGTAGAATATTTCCCAAAGAAAAATAAATTCTAAAATGACATTAATAAATTGTAGCTCACTGCATATATCAAACTAAATACATATAAATGAAAAAATTACAAGTTTTATTAGGTACAGATATTTACATAATCTCAAAGTACTCCCCCCAAAGTAACTTAATTTAATTTAAGAATATACAAACTTAAAAAAATTATGAGAGAGAAGCACCCAGCAGATACCACTAATGACATAATTAATAATAGAAAAATCTAAATTACAGGTCACATGACAGGGTTCCATGAAAAAAATCACAGGACAACTTGTGTGATACTCTTGCCAAAAACATATGCTCTGGCTAGAATCATAATTATGCATCAGAAAAATTCCACTGAGAGACATGCTGTATAAATTCTACCTTAAACTATTCAAGATCATGAGGGTCAAGGAAAGATGATGGAATGTGGCAGAATGAAGGATGTGAAGAATACAACAATGGAGTACAATCCATGGATCAGAATGGGATCACTTTGATATCAAGGACAATATGCACAAGTGGGGAGACCTGAAAACGAATGTGAGGATGAAATGATAGCATTTTTCAGTGTGAACATTGTGATTATAAAGGTTGTATTGTGGTTAACTGGAATGTTCTGACTTGTACAAAATACTAAGATAATATGGGTAGTGACATCTCTCAGCAGTTTACTCACAAATGGTTAATAGCTGGAAAATTCTTGATATTAGAACTGGAAATTTCCTCTAATTTTAAGAGTGCTTCTAAAAATTTAATCAAGGATGAATAAACAAGTAGAAAAAGTAAAAGACCTGAGCAATACTTTCTCCAGAGGAAAGAACTAGACATAAGTGTTTAAAATTAAAATTATTTTTTAAAATTATATAAGTTTAATTGCTCTGGCTAGGAATTCTAGTACTATGTTGAATAGGAGTGGAGATAGTGGGCATCCTTGTCTGGTTCCTGATTTTAGAGGGAATGGTTTTAATTTTTCTCCATTAAGTTTAATGCTGGCTGTAGGTTTGTCATATATAGCTTTTATAATGTTGAGGAACTTTCCTTCTATTCCTAGTTTTCTTAGAGCTTTTATCATGAAATGGTGTTGGATCTTATCAAAGGCTTTTTCTGCATCTATTGAGATGATCAAGTGGTTTTTGTCTTTGCTTCTGTTAATGTGGTTTATTACGTTTATTGATTTTCGTATGTTGAACCACCCCTGCATCCCTGGGATGAAGCTTACTTGGTCGTGGTGAGTAATCTTTTTGATGTGTTGCTGAATTCGGTTTGCCATTATTTTGTTGAGGATTTTTGCATCAATGTTCATTAAGGAGATTGGCCTATAGTTCTCCTTTTTGGAGGTGTCTTTGCCTGGTTTTGGGATAAGTGTAATACTGGCTTCATAAAATATGTTTGGCAGTTTTCCTTCCCTTTCTATTTCGTGGAACAGTTTAAGGAGGGTTGGTATCAGTTCTTCTTTAAAGGTCTGATAGAATTCAGCAGAGAATCCATCAGGTCCTGGACTTTTCTTTTTGGGGAGACTCTTGATTGCTGCTTCAATTTCATTTTGTGTTATAGGTCTATTCAGGTGATTAATTTCCTCTTGGTTCAGTTTTGGATGATCATATGTATCTAGAAATCTGTCCATTTCTTTTAGATTTTCAAATTTATTTGAATATAGGTTCTCAAAGTAGTCTCTGATGATTTCCTGGACTTCCGTGGTGTTTGTTGTTATCTCCACTTTTGCATTCCTAATTCTACTAATTTGGGTTTTTTCTCTCCTCATTTTAGTCAGGTTTGCCAGGGGTCTATCGATCTTGTTTATTTTTTCAAAGAACCAACTTTTTGTTTCATTAATTCTTTGTATGGTTTTTTTGGTTTCTATTTCATTGATTTCAGCTCTTATTTTTATTATTTCTCTCCTTCTATTTGTTTTGGGATTTGCTTGTTCTTGTTTTTCTAGGAGTTTGAGATGTATCATTAGGTCATTGATTTGGGATCTTTCAGTCTTTTTAATATATGCACTCATGGCTATAAACTTTCCTCTCAAGACTGCCTTAGCTGTGTCCCATAGGTTCCGGTAGGTTGTGTTTTCATTTTCATTGACTTCCAGGAACTTTTTAATATCCTCTTTTATTGCATCGATGATCCATTCTTCATTAAGTAATGAGTTATTTAGTTTCCAGCTGTTTGCATGTTTTTTGTCTTTACTTTTGTTGTTGAGTTCTACTTTTACTGCATTAAACATAGTACTGGAATTCCTAGCCAGAGCAATTAGGCAAGAAGAAGGAATAAAAGGAATACAAATAGGTAAAGAAACTGTCAAAATATCCCTATTTGCAGATGACATGATCCTATACCTTAAAGACCCAAAAAACTCTACTAAGAAGCTTCTAGACATCATCAATAGCTATAGCAAGGTAGCAGGATATAAAATCAACATAGAAAAATCATTAGCATTTCTATACACTAACAATGAGCAAACTGAAAAAGAATGTATGAAAACAATTCCATTTACAATAGCCTCAAACAAAATCAAATACCTAGGTGTAAACCTAACAAAAGATGTGAAAGACCTCTACAAGGAAAACTATACACTTCTGAAGAAAGAGATTGAGGAAGACTATAGAAAATGGAGAGATCTCCCATGCTCATGGATTGGTAGAATCACCACAGTAAAAATGTCGATACTCCCAAAAGTAATCTACATGTTTAATGCAATTCCCACCAAAATTCCAATGACATTCATTAAAGAGATTGAAAAATCTACTGTTAAATTTATATGGAAACACAAAAGGCCACGAATAGCCAAGGCAATACTCAGTCAAAAGAACAATGCAGGAGGTATCACAATACCTAACTTCAAACTATATTACAAAGCAATAACAATAAAAACAGCAAGGTACTGGCACAAAAACAGACATGAAGACCAGTGGAACAGAATAGAGGACCCAGATATGAAGCCACACAACTATAAGCAACTTATCTTTGACAAAGGAGCTAAAAATATATGATGGAGAAATAGCAGCCTCTTCAACAAAAACTGCTGGGAAAACTGGTTAGCAGTCTGCAAAAAACTGAAACTAGATCCATGTATATCACCCTGCACCAAGATTAACTCAAAATGGATCAAGGATCTTAATATCAGACCCCAAACTCTTAAGTTGATACAAGAAAGAGTAGGAAATACTCTGGACTTAGTAGGTATAGGTAAGAACTTTCTCAATGAAACCCCAGCAGCACAGCAACTAAGAGATAGCATAGATAAATGGGACCTCATAAAACTAAAAAGCTTCTGTTCATCAAAAGAAATGGTCTCTAAACTGAAGAGAACACCCACAGAGTGGGAGAAAATATTTGCCAACTATACATCAGACAAAGGACTAATAACCAGAATATATAGGGAACTTAAAAAACTAAATTCTTCCAAATTTAATGAACCAATAAAGAAATGGGCACGTGAACTAAACAGAACTTTCTCAAAAGAAGAAATTCAAATGGCCAGAAAACACATGAAAAAATGCTCACCATCTCTAGCAATAAAGGAAATGCAAATTAAAACCACACTAAGATTCCACCTCACCCCTGTTAGAATAGCCATCATCAGCAACACCAACAACAACAGGTGTTGGCGAGGATGCGGGGGAAAAAGGAACCCTCTACACTGTTGGTGGGAATGTAGACTAGTACAACCACTCTGGAAAAAAATTTGGAGGCTACTTAAAAAGCTGGACATCGATCTACCATTTGATCCAGCAATACCACTCTTGGGGATATACCCAAAAGACTGTTACTCCAGAGGCACCTGCACATCCATGTTTATTGCGGCACTATTCACAATAGCCAAGTTATGGAAACAGCCAAGATGCCCCAGCACTGACGAATGGATTAAGAAAATGTGGTATCTATACACAATGGAATTTTATGCAGCCATGAAGAAGAACAAAATGTTATCATTCGCTGGTAAATGGATGGAATTGGAGAACATCATTCTGAGTGAGGTTAGCCTGGCCCAAAAGACCAAAAATCATATGTTCTCCCTCATATGTGGACATTAGATCAAGGGCAAACACAACAAGGGGATTGGACTATGAGCACATGATAAAAGCGAGAGCACACAAGGAAGGGGTGAGGATAGGTAAGACACCTAAAAAACTAGCTAGCATTTGTTGCCCTTAATGCAGAGAAACTAAAGCAGATACCTTAAAGCAACTGAGGCCAATAGGAAAAGGGGAACAGGTACTAGAGAAAAGGTTAGATCAAAAAGAATTAACCTAGAAGGTAACACCCACGCACAGGAAATCAATGTGAGTCAATGCCCTGTATAGCTACCCTTATCTCAACCAGCAAAAACCCTTGTTCCTTCCTATTATTGCTTATACTCTCTCTACAACAAAATTAGAAATAAGGGCAAAATAGTTTCTGCTGGTTATTGGGGGGGGAGAGGGAGGGGGAGGAGTAGGTGGTAAGGGATGGGGTGGGGGCAGGGGGGAGAAATGAACCAAGCCTTGTATGCACATATGAATAATAAAAGAAAAATGAAAAAATAAATAAATAAATAAATAAAACAAAAAAAATTAAATAAAATTATATAAGTTTAATGACACTATAACAATTACAATACATTAAAACACTGACCATGGCTATAGTAGGAGTGGGACAAAATGATCTTCAGATCATTATTATAGTGATAATAACTGAAAAATAAAATGACCTTCACTAAAGTGAAGTTTATCTCCATGTAAATACAAATGACAGTTTGGTTGTTTGGGAATTGTTTAAACTGTTAGCATTTAGGTAGTTCAAGTGCATAAAACTGCAAACTGGCTTTAATTTGAAGAATCCAGTTAAGAGATAATTAAATATGCTAAGAAACAATTTAAAATATTGCATGATTCTTCCTCATCCACAAATGAAACAAAAATATTCTCCTTCAAGAAAGGTTTCACATCATACATTTAATTGGAAAAAATTAAAATGTTATTTGAACAACTCAATAAATAAAATATTTATTTCTTTGAAGTCTCTGCCTATTTTGTGATGCTTTCTTTAGAAAGACTTTGACATCACATAAAAATAATTTGTAAGGGAGAAATTCTAAAGGACCCAGATTCAAATTAGTGGGACATGCAAAGAAAAGATGTCAAAGTTTATGAAGCATGAGTTGGTTTTAAAAAGTGAGGGCCATATTCATATTAATAAGAACAAAAACGGTATGTATGACTATAATAAAAGTTCCATTAAACATAATTTGCCAGTATTGCACCCTGAATTATTCATCACTGTGACCAACCATCAGAGATTCTATTTTTCCCACTCTTTCTTCATTTATCAATGGCTATGTGCTAAGTCACCATAATGAGCACTGGAATTAGAAGATGAAGATGATACAGTCCACTCCTCAACAATCCTGCATGGTAAAAAGGAAAAATAGACACACAGGCAATTTCCACACAGTCATACACACTACAGCTCTTACAAATCAGGGCATTACTGGAACAAATAGAAGGGACTTATATCTCAGTTTTACATCAATATTGTAAGCTTTGATACAGGTGATATGAGTTGATATCTGAAGAATAAGGAAAAAACATACCAGAAACAGGAAAGCAAGTCTGCAAACAGCTAGCAGTGAGATAGGACACTGTGGAATGGTTAAGTAGTCTGCATTGGTCCAATGCTGGAGGAAAGGTCAGAGCAGAGTGAGTGATAAGAGACAAAAGTGAGTAACTTGGCAATAAACAAATTGATTTGGATGTTTTTAGTCCATGCCAGGGAAAGTTAATCTTTTCCTGGTGACAAGAGGCAAACCAATGAGAGAAAAAAATGACAGGATATTTTAAAAGGCATATTTCAAGTGATTATTTATGAACCATAGTTGCTTCACTAAGTATTTCCAGAGAAATTCAGAATCATCTCTAGTTGAATGGCTAATATGATGCCTGGCACAACTGGCTAGAGTCTGGGTTTTTGGTCATAAACCTAAGATGATCATGATGCCTTTGTTTTTCATGAATGGTGTTAGTTGTATAGGCTGTCAGTTTCTTAGGAAGGTAGACATGAAGAAAGTATTGAAACAGAAAAAGAGATGCAAAGATATTTTGAGATTTGCCTGAATAAATGAGAAATGAGCATATACTTCATTAGAAATGGTTATGTTTATCACACCTTTCATTTGACCAGTGTATGAAAACAAAAGGAAGGATGTCATTTGCTATTTAAAGCTTATTTCAGGAATCAATTAATCTAAGGTTAATTCATAAATGTTGGCAACCTACCTTCATTTAGATCTCTAGTTACTGCTTCATTCAACCCTTGCAGCATCTGAAGGAAATCAAATATTATTAGTTATGTTCAACATCAACAATACACCTCATCATAAAATGCCATATCACATAGCAAATGTGGGGTTTAAATAAGATTTGAGAGACTAAGCCTAGATTAAAGAGTCCTTTAAAAACTCATAAATAGAACAGCATCGGGCCACGGGACCATGAGAGGGCCGGAGCCGGGTCCCGAGGCTACAATGGAGGGAGATGTGCTAGACACACTGGAGGCCCTGGGATATAAGGGACCGCTGTCAGAAGAACAAGCCCTCACCAAGGCTGCCGAAGGCGGACTCTCCTCACCTGAGTTTTCAGAGCTCTGTATTTGGCTAGGCTCTCAAATAAAATCATTATGCAACTTGGAAGAGAGCATCACTTCAGCTGGGAGAGATGACCTGGAGAGCTTCCAACTTGAGATAAGCGGTTTTTTAAAAGAAATGGCCTGTCCATATTCTGGACTCGTATCAGGAGATATTAAAGACCGTTTAAAAAAGAAGGATGACTTTTTGAAACTTGTGTTATTTTTAAGTACAGAACTTCAAGCTTTACAGATACTACAGAACAAGAAACGTAAAAATTCTCAATTAGATAAAAACAGTGAAATTTATCAGGAAGTTCAAGCTATGTGCGAGACCCTTGGTATACCGGAGTCACCTGCTTCTGACATTCTGCTTATGCTAAACCAAGTGGAATCGAAGGTAAAGGATATTCTCTCTAAAGTCCAGAAAAACCATGTGGGAAAACCACTGCTGAAAGTTAATTTAAATCCAGAACAGGTGGAAAAACTGGAAAGCATTAGCCATGCCCTTTCGTGTGAATATGAGAGCCGCCGGCTCATGTTAGTGAAGCGATTAGACGTGACCGTGCAGTCCTTTGGTTGGTCGGACAGGGCAAAGGTAAAAACAGATAACATAGCAAGAATTTACCAGCCTAAGCGCTATGCTCTGTCACCCAAGACAACAGTCACATTGGCTCACCTGCTTGCGGCTCGTGAAGATCTGTCCAAGATCATTAGGACAAGCAGTGGCACCAGCCGGGAGAAGACGGCAATGCGCCATTAATAAGGTGCTGATGGGAAGAGTGCCTGACAGGGGAAGACGGCCAAATGAAATTGAACCACCACCCCCGGAAATGCCCCCTTGGCAAAAGAGACAAGAAGGCGGCGGAAGGGGTGGTTGGGGGAGTGGTGGAGGTGGTGGAAGAGGAGGTGGTAGGGGTGGAAGAGGTGGCTGGGGAGGTGGAGGTGGCTGGGGAGGGGGAGGGGGAGGAGGTGGTGGGGAAGGTGGGGTTAGAGGAGGTTTCCAAGGCAGGGGAGACTATGTTGGGAGGGGTGATTATGGTGGGAGAGGGGGCTATGGGGGAAGACGGGGCTGTGGTGGGAGAGGCTATGGAGATCCATATGGAGGAGGGGTTGGGGGTGGGTACAGAAGATACTAAGAAGTGCAAAAAGTAGGCTGCAGTGATTCTCGCTAGTGCATTAGGCAGTGTTCTAGCAGCATGCCTGAAGTCACCTGGAAGTGAGCATGGCCCCTCTTGGATCTGCTTAATATGTGAGACCATGATTCTAAACTAGCCTATCAGTTGAGCTCTTTAAGGATGGCTTTTCCATGTTCTGTGTACTTTTGAGCATGTTGTCTTTTTAAAAAACAAAATATATACATTTTTTTTTAATGTAAATATTTATTACCATCAAACTTGGAAAATGAAAGTATTTTATTGTCATGATTAAATTTTGACTGTTAACCTGTATTTTGTTCAGGGTTGAAACACATAAATGATCCCACCTGTGATAGAAGGAATACAGACTCTTGCCTCTTTGGTATTCCTGTGGATGTGTTTTATATTTGTTAATTCTGTTGTACAAAACAGGGAAAAAGGCTGATAGTTGTGTTTAGTAGGTAGTTGTCATGATTTTTTTTTAATAAGAGGAGAATCCTCTGGTCAGCTATCTTTTAAAGTATCATTAATTGAAACCCAGGTTGTCTTTTTGCTCTGCTTACTTATTTTTCAATTGGACTTGACACCTGTGTGATTTTGTTTGACTGAAAAGTTAAACATAGTTTTGGAGTTTAAGTTAAAAATTGAGGTCAGAATTACTTTAAAGGAACCAGAGGTACATACCAATTTTACATTATGGTGTGAAAATATTCCTGTAAATGCTTCTCTTCTTCACCTGTGCCCTCCCTTCAGATGTGCGCATACTACCGGGCAGGTGGAGTTGCAGCTTGCAGCATGGAGGCTGCAGTCTCCAGCCCGCTAGATAGGGTAGGGCTGGTAATTTGTTCACAGCACCGAGCAAGGAAATGGCTGTATATAACTTGATGATTGAAGCAGTCAAAGGCTTGGGGGTCAGAAGTTGTGAGTCCAAATTATGGCAAGGGTTGAAATAACCTTAGCTCAGAAGGATTGATTTGTCTTTGGTTGTCAAATGAAGAATGAGACACTTGCCCCCTGTTTAGGTTATTTCACAAAGACCTAAGTGTGAATGGAACTTGTTGAAAATTTATAGCAGGCCTGTTGTGAGTGGTGTAAGGGGTGAGTGGTATTTTTCTGTTAGCGCAGAGACTTAGAGAAAAAGGACCCAGGTGCACCATGTTAGGAATCCACTGTAAAGTTTGTTGCAGTGGGTTCCTGGCCAGCACCTGTGCATGGCAGCTTTGCCATCGACCAGCGCAACAGAAACACTGTTACCAGTGATGAATGGTACTTGATGCTTGGCAGGTGTCTTGTTTGGTTTTGGTTTTATTTAAACCCTGTGGTGAAATCTAAAACAATGCTGAAACTTTAAAGTAAATATTGTGTGTGCTATAGTCATGGCCTTGTATTTTTCAAGCCGACCCTTAGAATGTCTTCAGGATAGAAAAACAACATTTTTGGCTATTTATAAACTTAGACTTTTTGTGTGTTTATTTAATGATGACTTAATTTTATTTGTAGCAATTGAAAAAAGGTTTTTATGAAAACTATGAATTCTGAAAATTAAAAATATCTAAGTAGAAAAAAAACTCATAAATAAAATAAAATGCCTACTTATTTTAAGTTTCGATCATATTGAAGTGTTAAGTTGTTTGGATTAATAGCTTTAAAAGTACAATTAATATTGATCTTCTGAAGATACCTCACTTCAGAACATTGATAATTTTGTGTTATTAATAACAGGTTTATAAGTCAAAACATATTTATACTGAATGCATCACTTTGTAATTCTTAGTGAAACTATACATTTCATAAAATATTTTCACTTAAGCATATTTTTCCTTAAAATGAACTTTACATTATGTACTTTTAGAAGAGTAGAAATTAAACATATGTTCTAAACTATTAAATTTTAGCAGAGAATCATCAATACATAAATGAAGAAAGTGATATTTTAAAATGTCATATGAAAATTCTACTGGCAAAAGATTTAAAATATTATACTATCTTGATTATGATTAAACATTTCTTTATCAAGACTTGAAAATTTCTAAAACTTTCCTTGATAGATACATGTTAGAGCTACATTTAAGACTTCAGTTTCTTTGATCCATACATTTTTGGAATTAGACAAAAGTAAAAGAATACATAGTTACTTAATCATGATTGAATTTCCATTACAAATTAGGAACAATTGTTTGTGAGCATGTGCACACACACGTTGGCATGTATGTGTGTGCATGTGTGGCATGTGTGATTTTTAGAGACAGGGTCTTGCTATTTATCACTGAACTTCTGATCATGTGGCCTAATCCACTTGGATTATAAGTAAACACTATCATACCCAGCATAGAACAATTTTTTAAACAGTTAAAGATAATTATCCACTTTACTATGGAATGTATGAGAATACTTCAAAGTATATTGGGTAGTTCCAAGAGACACCTATGACATTCCTCTTTTTCGATTAATATCTAACAAAATATCAGATACATTCCTCTTTCTCAATTAATATCTAAGAAAATATCAGATACATGGATTCAAGGAAAGTAAATTTAAAAAAACAAGGGAGGGCAACAGAAAAATGGATAGTTACAGAGCAGGGTAACCTCAGAACAAGTGAACTTCAGAACTATAAAAGAAACATAGGGAAAATTTCACTCATGTGGATCACAGAGTAGCCACATACTGTAAGACACCCCCTCCATGCCCAGTGCTAGCTGAGTGAACAGGTGAGCTGTGCAGAGTGTGTACTGCCCCACTTCATCCCTGCCTGTGTATTTGTGTAGTGAGAACTAGTCATGCACCACACACACTTATTGGCAAATTAAGCTCCAGCCAAGCAGTGTAAACCTTATCACAGATGAGCCAGAACTACCAGGTGCCCTGAATACCCAACCTAGGACAAGCTACAGCCCCAGGGTAAGCAATGGTAGAAAAAAAAACTCAGTGGAATCAAACCCACCCACTAGGTGGACATAGATGCCTATCCTGCCCAGCTGCTGTTGCACGTGCGTGGAGCTGCTCACTCCTGTTAAAATGGCTATCATACAGAAATCAAACAACAACAACAAAAAATGTCAGTGAAAATGTGGGGAAAAAAGGAAACCTCATACACTGTTGGTGGGAATGTAAATTAGTATAACCACCATGGAAAACAGCATGGAGGCTACTCAAAAATCTAAAAATAGAACTGTCAACTGATGAGCAAAACCACTCTGAGAGATTTAACCAAAGGAATGTAAGTCAGGTTACAATAAAGACACCTACACACTCATGTTTATTGCAGCATTATGAACAATAGCCAAGCAATGGAAACAATCGAGATACATTGCTACTACTGAATAGATTAATAAAAATGTGGTGTTTGCAAACAATGATGTTTTATTCAAAGATAAATGAGAATGAAATTTTATCCATTGCAGGAATGTGGATGGAATGGGAAAACATCATCTTCAGTGACATTAGTCAGTCAATGTCTGCAGTTTTCCTCTCATATGTGTAATATAGGCTCAATAAAAATGCAAGCAATGGTTTATATACACAGAAATATAAACAGAGCATCTATTCAAAAGTGAGGCTAAGTGGAGACCCAGGGATGGGGAAAAGAAAGATGGTGAATAATAATGAAGTACATTACATCTGTGTAGGAACAAGATGCAAAATAACATGCTAAAAATTGTTAAACAACACAGGATACAGGAAAGGTAAGCAACTGCACTGGAGGAGGGATACAATGACTTAAGCACAATACTTGTACAGATATAATATGAAGACAAAAATCCCACTAAACAATGAACACACACCTAAAAACAAAAGACAAGAATGGCAAACTGGTTAAGCTAAGGGATGGGTATTAAAAAAGAAGTAAAGAAGGTGAATGTGGCTGATGTACATTCTATACTGGATTGAATAGAGGTTCCATCCCCTTGTGCCTCTTTGGTTGGGGTTTTATTAAGGATTGCACAGTACTGGGTGGTCGTTAAGTTCTGGTGTTTCTTTGCCAGGCAAAATGAGAACTATGTGACGTGCTCCTTCATTTGGTGATGTGGTGTATGTTCTGACATTCACATGAACAGTGGAATTAGAAGAGAAGCAGGATCATGTTGCCTGGAGATGTAAAGATATTCTTGACTTCTCTCACATGGGTGAATGGTTTGAGGGGGAGATATGAAAATGACAAAGAGGAGAAAAAAATGTCTTTTCTTAAATCATGTAACTGAAAACAGGCTGATATGTAAAGTGAGTTATTGAGCTAAACTACAGTTGTGAGTATATTTAGGTGTTTATCCTAGTCACAAGAACAGAAGCACTAACCAGGGTATGAAAAGCAAAGGCAATCCAGATCAATCTGGGCTGACTGCAAAACTCTGTTCCTTATGTTTGGGTTCACATGTAATTCCCCAAATGCCTTTCCACATGCCTTTTTTTAATTAATTTTTCCACAAAAACACATAAGTTCAAGTTAGTTAATAATGCTAAAAAGTAAATAATCATCATGAGAAAAACAAGTAATGTGTCTAAACATTGTGGACTCCTAAAAAATATGACAACAATAAAGAAGTAGAAAAAAACAACTTTTAAAAGCAGTATATAGTATAAAAACATACTAATGAATTATGTAAATGAGCAATGTGACATAAAACAAAATCTTAAATATTTACTTGAAAAATTATTTCTCCCTCATTGTACAGAATTCATAACAACTTCTGTATTATTTAGCTGCATAAAAGATACTAAACTTTTATGTTAACACAAAGTGAGGTCAAGTTGTGTAGATTTGTTTCTCACAGAATCCAAAACCATTCTAATGAATCTTCTTTTTCTTAATTTTACTGTGCTCCACTAATATATTATTTTTCCTCTAACTATTCATCTATTTTTCCTGACCTTGCACCCAAGCATGGCAGACAGAGAATGCAAGAGGCCCAAGATTCTATACTAGCTGTTTGCAAGGGGGAAGAAACTACACTAACTGCCACAATAGTTTTTCTTCTTAAAAAGGACAGAAACTGACTTAATTTTTCTGAGGGATGAACTGAGTGTGGGATGTCTACAAGGCCCAAGGAGCCAGGGCTGGCAAATTATGAAGCAACATATTGTGACTGAAATCCAGATGAGGTAAAGTCAGCTGGATCTTTGCCTCTGGATCCTTTGACTCTCTGGTATTTGCGTCTAATGGCAGAGTCTATTTCTCAAAGCATTGTGGCTCTGAAAAGAATACCCCTGCTTCTGAATCTACACAGGAAGTAGCATCTATACCAGACTGCAAAATCAAGGCTTGTCCAAGAAACAATTCAAACAATGAAGGAGAGAAGAAAATGCAGGTCCAACATAGCCCAGACCCAGCACAGGCTATGAAAGAAGAAACTAAAAGAAAAGAAGACTGGATCATATCAATTCTACAAGGAGCACTCAATGAACTTCACCTTACACTTCAATCAAGTTACAAAAAAGGGTGCTTTAATCTTTACCTTACCCAGTAAATTCACTACTCAAATCAATTGCAATAGTTTAAGAATAACTATAATTGCTAAACCTCAATGTGTCTTTCCTTCCTCCCCAAGGATATTAACTATATATGCATTATATAATTATAGTATGTGTTAGAATGTAAAATATAAAATTGTGAATAACTTTATTAATGAACATTTAAAAGAACCATTGAGATGATTCCCCTAAAAGTGTAAAGACAGACTATCATGTCTGCCTTTCATGACTTCAGCACCTCAGAGCTCAGTCATTAAGTGGCTGTTATAGCTCTACTGTTATGAGCTCCAACCAATCCGGCTTTGTGATTTGGAATCGGGTCTTGCTATTGGCTACTTCATAACTTTAAACTGCCAATGACATCATTTGCCCACCAAGCCTCCTGCCGCGTGGGTAGAATCTTGGGGTTTCCATGGAGTTGTCTGTAAACAAATTTGAATCATTGCAAGTGACCAGTGACCAGTGATCAGTTACTAGTGTCCTTCGGACTTGACACATGCACTGAACAGCTTCAGCTACCCAGACAAGTTTCATCTCCTCATTTCTTGTATCTGTAGTTGATGGTAACATTTCTCTGACCATGTTGGGTAAGAAAAAAAAGGTTTTTGAAACATAGCTTTTGAAAACTAATGAAAAAAATAGCTTTCATCCGTGACTAAATTTAGTAGTAGAGTAAAACAGCTTAGAATAATGGGGGGGGGAGAATTACAGTAGATATATGGGAACATAATTTCACTTCTGGCTTTGACTTTACTAGGTATGTAACTTTGGACTGATTGTATACTCACTCAGTAAATGTTTCCTCATTGCTACAGGAGGATGGCGTTAGGCCCATGTACTGTTCCTTTCCCTCCTCTAATATTGAGTGTAAAGGGCATGTGAATAGTGAAATCAGAGACTTCTTGAGACTGTTAGTTTCATCAGAACCAGAGAAAAAACTAGACGGTTTTAAAAATGAGTACTATATGCCAATATGTTTCATCTACAACAGTCTCTCCCTATCCTAATACTTCCACTTTAGTGTTTCAAATTTACAATGACCAAAATTATCTTTGGGTTTTGGAATTTTCTGTTTAAACTAGGTAAAAAGAGACATAGGAAGGAAAGAAGGAGGAGACTTATATGAAGGAAAGATTTTCTAGAGTAAGGAAGTTTGGGATTGTTTTCATTAAGCATAAGCCAAGAGTAACTGGAGGGGTGAAGAAAATGTAAAAGTGAGGGAAGAAAAAAACCTAACAATGAAAGAGATGCAGAGGAGGGAGACAGTCTCAAGAAAAAAGAGATGGTCTGGGACAGTATTTTGAAGAGAACTAAAAATTTTTAAATTAACACACAACATGCGTAGAATGAAATCTACTCAGAGCAAAACAAACTGAAGTTAGTTTTGGGAAATGCTTGTATTGCTGGATTAGGAAGGTAAATAAGAGAAGAATAGGGTATCACCCATAAAAGCAGTTAATCAGAAAAGTTCCATTTGATTATATTTTTTCTATTGACTCTGGACACAGATGACACTTGACAGTTTTGTATACGAACAATTTAGAGACATATTTTAGAAATGATTCTGCCAATAAACACACTAAGAAAGGGGCTATAGAGAAGGCTGGTATAACAGAATTATCAGTGTCCTATTTCATTCTGATTTTTAAAATACATGGATTTTTAAAAATCATGCATCTTAACTTGAATCAGTAGAAAGTTTCAAGTTAAAGCTACTTTTAATCTTTCAATAATATTTTCCCTTTTTTGACACTACTGGGGTTTGAACTGAAGGTCTAACATTTGCTAGGCAGGCACTCTACCACTAGAGCTACACCTCCAGCCCAATTACTCTCTTCCTAAAACAGAATACACAGTTATTAATAGTCAATAACTGTTTTTAGACACAAGATTCAAAAGAAAGAACTTTCTAAAAACAAAAAGTCAGTCTCCACATCTCTAATTCCACATTTATGTAAAACAAAGTTGTGAAATCTTTTGAATTTTCAATATTTAAAAGAATTGTTTTGGGCTGGAGGTGTAGCTCAAGGACAGAGTGCATGCTTATCAATTACAAGGCCCTCAGTTAATATTTCATGAAATCCCACACAAAATTTTTTCATTGCATCAGTTGAATTTTAGTGGTAATTTTTTCAGACTTTAGGTATGATATTTTCCTATAAGTTGAAGATGACCATTAGCTAGTTTTGAGGATAAATATAGAAACTTTCATTATCTTTTTGAAACACTTTTTAAATGTTTTTTCTGATTTTTATGTGTCTACATTAATTGAACTATCTGTCTGGTAGGATTAATATCTACTACATGGTAGGTAATATTCAGAAAAATATGATTGAGCACCATAACATAATTCCTTTACATTTTTTGCTTTACTCTCAACTTTATACCATTTTATTTTGTTTTGTTTTATTTGTTGGTTGGGGGATGATGTCTTGCTATGTGGCTCAATTTGCCATCAAACACTTGAGCTCAAGCAACTCTTCTGCTCAGCAATCGACAGTTCTGAGGCTACAGATGCACCCAGATTCATACAACCATTTATTGAAATATTGCTCTGCATAAAATATGACTCCCTAAATGTTTACATTTGCTGCATTTATCTGCTTGTTACACACTTTTTAAAGATATAGTTTCTCTGTGTTTATGTAATGATTAGAAATACATTCAAAAGAAATCAAGGTGTGGTGTTTGGTGCTTGTAAACCCAGCCACTCAGAGACTGAGATGAGAAGACTGTAAGCTTAAGGCCAGTCTAGAAAGCTTTGATGCTGACTACATATCCAAATTTACATTACAATCTACTTATTTGTTTTTGGTTTTTGTAGTTTGTCTGTCTTTGCATAGATTACTATGTATTCCTCCATACAAATCATGTACAAATGCCACTTTTTTTCTTGGATTGGATACCACTATTAATATTGAATGATAATAATATTGACTAATAATACATGAAGTATTAATAAAAATTCAATAATGCTGCATGACACTTGTGGCTGACAAAGTTTAAATAAATTTTTCCCAAAAGGAATTATTTTTGAGAAACTAACTCTCAGGTAGTTATTTTGACATAGGATCAGAAGTCAGTCTTTACAACGTTAAAAATGACCCTTTACATTTACCACCTGGTCTGTGTTGTAAGTGAACTCCACTTAATGACATGTGACTTGCAAAAAGAAAATGAAACAGAGAAGGAATAGCATACTGTTGCTTTCCTTCCTTCCTTTCTTCCTTCCTTCCTTCCTTCCTTCCTCTCTTTCATTCTAGGCAGTACTAGGGATTGTACTCAGGGCTTCATGACTGCTAGGCAGGTGGTCTACAATTTAATTCACACCACCAGCCATTTTAGCTCCAGTTAATTTTGAAATATGTCTCACGTTTTGCGTGGGCCGGACTGGACTGTGATGCTTTTACTTTATGCTTCGCATCATAGCTTGGCTGACAGGTATTGGTTGAGATGGGTCTGGTGAAATTTTATTTCCTATGCTGGTCACATATAACAATTCTCTAGATCTCATCCACCCAAGTAGCTAGAATTACAGGCTTGAGTCGTGGCCTAGCTAGTAATACTAGTCTCTAATGAATAAGAAAACAAAAAGCAATTATTAAAAGCTCTATTTCTCCTGGTTTTTGGTCTTTTCTCAGAGGACAGCACCTGGTAAGAAAGTCAGGTTCTATAACATGATACAGATAACAAGGAGATATTTTATTGTAGCACTGGGGTCTGAGCTCAAGACCTCATATTTGCTATTAAGACACTATACCAAGTAAGCCAGTTTGTCAGCCCTTTTGAGGGGGGGTATTTTGGAGAAAGTGATTTTTGAACTACTTCCTGGGCCTGCTTCACACCATAATCCTCTTAAAGTCTGCCTCCAAGATAACTAGGATTACAGGCCTGTGCTACCACCTCCCAGCAGTGGGAGATCTTGATGGGAGAACTTGAAGGCATAGGTCTGGCCTCTCAGGCCCTCAGTTTGTTCACTTAAAAAATGGTAATATTAGAAGTTCTCTAAGGATATCTTAGTCTTAAAATACTTCAATTCTAGAACACAGTTATGAGATTATACTAGGGCAGGCTCAAGAAAAAAGCGTAAAGAAAGCTGCATTTAGTCCTGGGAACAATGTAGAAACCAGGCTACTTTGGGTCTTCTGTGCACAAATTAGATAAAGGTAGTTCATCAGAAGAGGACCAAACTGCTTCAACAGTTACAGGCATCCTACACTGTTTGATTTTTGGTATCTCAGTGAGTAATGGTATTAGAGACTTCTGGTTTACAACAACCTTAAGCTAATAGTGGTCAGCAAATAAAGTGAGAGTTTGTCAATCTCATCAGTTTACATCACCCTCTTTCTTCCTACAGAAAATTTCCAAAATCCACATTTGCTTGGAATTGACAATTCTCTACAGGTCTCTCTTCCTGTGCTGAGCAATGCCACTTCCCTAACAGGAAGAGTCTGCAACTTCTCCAGAGATTCTGGTCCAGATGTCACTCCAGCATGGCTAGAGCCATCAGTCTCTGACACCTCTTTCCAGTCACTCATGGGTAGTGCCTACCTTTACCAATATTCTAGCATAACCATGTCATCTCAATTTACTGCCCAGAGCCAGATCTCTACTTCAGCTCCCAATACAGTGGTTCCCCTCTATCCATCTATGCCTGCCAACTTTGTTCAGGTTGCACCATCTCATATTGCAAATCAAGGACATAGCCTGTCACTTCCCTACCAGGAAAGAAGTGAGGTCTATTATTATGATCAAAACACATTGGGGCCTCTGATATATCTAGAACATGGCTGCAGCCTGCAAACCTATGGCACTGTTTGGTATGCAGGGGGTAGGGCCTCTATCCCGCAACCAGAAATGGTGATGGTACAAAAGGAGGGTCAGACTACAAACATTATAACACCAGTTTCCACCTCTGGAGTCTTCCACTCTGGGACTGCTCAACCCATCACAGAAAATTTGAGTTTACAAGGTGAGTACAAAGGTCAAAAAAGGAAAAGAATGGTTAGCATTCAAAAGGAGAGCCAACTCTTCAGATGAGTGGTGGTTAGTCCAGAGATAGGAAGAGTCCAAACCCTGAGATTTCAATCACTGTTCTCACTCAGGACTGTGAAGTTTCACATTCTATATAAGGAGGAGGGCTGAGGCCATGGCTGAAGTAGTACCATGCATGCCTCACAAGTTTACGATCTGAGTTCAAATCCCACAAACACCAAAAATTAAATAAGTAAATAAATGTAGAAAAGCAGAACTCTGTAGTGCATTCATGATGCATTTCAGAGTCACTTAGAAGCACACTGAATAGGCCTCTCTGCCCTGGCAAACCCCCTACAATGTAATTTAAATATCTTCCCTAACATTGCTCTGATTTCTTTGGAAAACTTTTCCAAACCTTCATTTTCCATTTAATTTTCTTTAATTTCCTTGTTTTAAGTGATGTTGTAAAAGGATCCCAGTGTGCACACAGCATGCCCTTCTTTATGTATTTCATGAGGAAGAACTCCACTTTATCTCCCTAGTCGGTGGTTTACCATATTCTTATATTCACAAGGAGGGCAGAGAGAAATGAGTGTACCATATATGAGAATACAAGTCTTTAAAAAATTATTTTCATTTTTATGTGCTTGTGTTTAAAACCAGGGCCAAGAGCATAGGAGATAAGTGCTCTACTACTAAGCTGAACCACAAGCACAAAACATTTCATCTTTTCATAAATCACTTTCACTTTTTTAAACTTACATAAATCTTATGAAAAATTACATCAAAAGACCAGTAGTAGCAACTCAAGCACTAACCACCTATTACCTAACAGAGGGTACTACCATTGTCTTAAGAAGAGTCAGTAAAAAGGTTTTGCTCACTGTTGGCAGGGGTTGGTTGCTGTATTAGTGTATAGCTGGGAGATCCTACTTACTGGGGGATTGACTCCTTTTTTGACTACCTTCTACTGATGGAAATTTCCATGGGGATGGAGAATTCCTAGACTTGCAACTTCCAAGCCCGACATTTTGCCTTCCACAATCTCCAGAATTCCTCAAGTCCTGCTGTAGTATAAATGCTCAGATACTTGAGAGTAACCCACCACATGAACATGGCAACATTTCATTAATAGCTCCAGTCCAAAGTTCTACCAATACCTTGGTCTTGTCTCCAGCCCCATACAACAAACAAGTAGACAATGAGAATTTGGTTTAAATTAAAACCAAGCTTTCAAAGCCTCTGGATGCCTTCTGGGTCCCAATCAAAAATCATAATCCTCACATACTCCTTTAGAAATTTCTGACATTCACCAACTTCTGGCCTGCATTAGACTTTTGGGGTAAAAGGGGAAGTCTGGTTCTGAAAATGCCAATTTGTGAAATAATTGCCTAAGTCTTGAGGAACAAGGGACATTTAAAAACAGGAATGAGTCTCGCAATAGTATTGCAGACATTGCTACATCGGTGGAACATATTCACATCTTGCCCATTTTCAATTCATTGACAGGCTTGGAACAATCCAAAGTTGGCACAGCCATCAAAGCCAATGATACAAACAACATCAAGGTGGAAAAGTCCAGCATCATAAAGGATCCCACTGGCCCACTGAGAAAAGAGGGTGAAGTTCAAAAGGCTAAAATTCAGCACCAGAACCGAAAGTGCCTGCTGGAGGGAGAAGTGGTTGTGTGCACTGCTGCATCCAGTGACAGACCTCCTGTGAACATCACCAAGCATTCTCACAAAAAACCTCCAAAAGCCACATCCAGCAGGGCCAGCAAAGCTAAAAACCAGGGACAGGAAAATGCCAAAAAGATCAGAGAAAACCTCTCTAATAAAACTGAAGAGAGTAAGCAGACAGGGAGCAAAAGGAAGTCAGAGAAGACAACCATTCCCAAGGCAAAGCGCAACAAAAATCAGTCTGAGTTTAGCCAAAAGAACTTTACTAAGCCTCAAAGTGCCCTGGGTATGCACCTGCTGGAATCAGTGCAGGTTTTCCATGCACTGGGGAAGAAAACTGATAAGAACATTGGGCCATCTTCCTGTCGGGCCCTGGGAAATTCAAGCAACACCAAAGGCTCCCAGTATTCTCCAGCTATCAAATCACAGCTGCGTATCCCACATAAAGGCAAAGAGCCTAAAAAAACTCAATTCAAAGCCCAGAACAAAAATAGCAGTGCTGGCAAGGAATGTCCTTCTCCATCCCAGTATGAGCTGCCCCCTCCTGGAAAGGTCAGGTTGGTACCTTTAGCTTTTCCAAGGCTGGACAAGCCTCAGCCTCGACCTGTTTCTTGCAGACCACAGTCTCTTGCTTCGTGTAGGCCCTCATCATCTTACCCTGTCCGGCCTCATTCTAACACAGACCAATCTAAGGCAGTCAATGTATCTCAACTAGCTAGTCCCAAAACATCTTCAATTCATCCTGTCAAACCAGCTCAACCAATTTCAACCAATACAACACTATGGGGTTTGACCAAGCCTATCCAGCCAAATATATCTCAGTCTGCTGCTGCTAGACCTGCACCCTACAAAAAATCACCTACCACTTCTTTCCAGTGGGAGCCTGCTTCCACGGCTGTGACAAAGTTCCAGCGACCACCTAAGCTACAAACCCAATTTCTACTGCATGATTTCAGCTTGCAACCAATTCCATGGAGGAAACCCAATGTGCCTGAGCCAGTAATGTCAAGCCCCATCACAAAAGAGCAGAGGCCAGAGCGTGAGGCCATGAAAAGGAAGGCTCAGCAAGATCGTGAGCATGCTGCCAAATACCCTTTTTTGGGAAAACTTCAATTTTTCATCGGGAGGGAAAAAGAACTGGAAATTTCTCAATACTATGGTTATGTAATGTAAGAGCACCTAAGATTTTTGGTACCACCATAGATACCAAATGATTTTACATATGCATATACATAAGTTTATATAAATGTATGGATATATAACTACATACAATCTTTTAGATAAAAATGTAGATTAAATTTTAATTATTTTAATGTATTTTAAAAACTTAAGTGTTGTCATAGATTAGTAGATGAGCAATAAAGAGGCCTTTGGTGCTTTGAGATGCAGCTTCCTTGGTTTTCATTGGTAGAGGTGGGCATCAAAGTCTACATTTGACCAAAGCAACTGAGAGTTGGATGGGAGAACAGGGGGAGAAGTGTAAGTGGGAAAAGAGGAAGGAATATGATCTGGGAGTAGATGATCAAAAGAGTGGAGATTATATAGGTTGCTAAGAAGAATCATGGATAGGTAAAATGACAAAGTCATTTTAGACACCCAGGACAAAATTCAACATGTTTGATTATCTATGATAAAAGATGAGAACTGTGAATACAATGTATGGGAGGATCTACCACAGTAGTGGCAAGAGCTCAGTCATCCTGGGGGCAACTGATAACTTGTGTTCTAGCCAAGTGAACTGCAGCAACTTGAGGCCCACCCTGAAAATGGCTTGAAACATAAATCACCATTCTTTCACCACTCAAGCACCAGGGCAACATGAGTGTCCTTTCATTGCTCTATTCATGATTTTCCTGGCTCTTTTGCTTTCTATATTTGTGATCTCCTGTTTTCATTTTTGTCAAGTAATGCTATAAATCCTTTGAATATTGACATTGGAATTAATAATGAAAAACAGGATAGTAAAATAAGTACAGTGTGGGGGGTATATGTGGGAGGGAGAGGTTAAATAGAGGAGATGAAGGTGAGAAAATATGGTTGATCAGCTTCATATATGTATACAAAAGAGAATGATGAAACAGCTTGCAATTGCTTTAGGTGGAGCAGGTTGGGGGAGTCACAGGAGGAGATGGTGAGGATGATGTAAACAATGTTCAATGTGAGGTTATTTGGAATTGACACAATAAATTGCCACTGTGCAACTAATATATTCTAATAAAAATGAGGAAAAAACAGGCTGTACAGGTTCACTGACTGCTGCACTCATGATCTATTCCTTGCGTCCTTTCAGTCACTCCACTCCAGTCATACTGAGCCCACTTGCTGTTCCCTGCATGAAGTGCTGTTTTTACCTCCTTCAAGTCTTAGTTCAAATCTTGTATTATCACAGTTTCTTTGACCATGTATTTTGAATATACAATCACCACTCTGTTCTCCCTTTCCTCAGTCTGATTCCCTTCACCATAGCCTATTTCTTCTGTAGAACTTCAAACCTTCTGATACACCACATAACTGACTTCTTTATCATATGTTTTATAATTTACTTCTAGCTCTCACATCATTAAAATATAAGATCCTTGAGGGTGCAGAGTTCCTTCAATTCATCCTTCCTCTTCCTCCTCCTCTTCCTTCTCCTCCTCGTCCTTCTCCTCCTCCTCTTTCTTCTTCTTTTTCTTCTTTCTTCTTATTCCTTGTCCTCCTCCTACTACTATTTTCTTTTTTCTTGGAGAGGGGCATTTTGTTCCCTTCATTGTTCACTGGTAAGTTTCCAGTTGTTTCAATAGTGTATGGCTCATAATACATAATCAATACATATTTCTTGAATTACTGAATAGAACATTCTTCCCAGAGTAGAAATTAAGTGGCAGAAAAGTTTTCATTCATCACTAATAGTTTCAGTGTCTTGTCATATTCCAGAATTTTTTAATAATTAATATGTGAACCCAATATAAAGTGACAAAATCCATCACTAAGATTGTGCTATTCAAATAACACTAAAGTCTCTTATGTCACTTAATTCTTTTTTAAATTTGTGAATTGAGAATATTCTCTTACCAAAAACAAAGGCCTTGAATAATCTGGAAATAGATTCTGCTACCTCCAGGTATTTAGCAGATAACAGAAAAAGAAAATATTTTTAACATAGAACATCTTCCTCATGTACTTGTAAAACTTATTCCTCATTTAAGCATCAATTTTTAAGTTTTTTAAACTTTTGAGACAGGGTCTTCTTATGCAGTAAAGGCTGGCCATGATCTTACAATCCTCCTACCTCAGCCTCTCAAGTGCAGGAATGTAAACATATACCACCATGCATAGCAGAATATTTAATTGTAACAATAGATACATGTTAAAGCTCTTTCCAGAATGCATACTACCTTATTTTCCAAACGCATCATTTTTTCCTGGTGACAGATGATACCAATCTTTGAATAAGCTATAAGTACAGCTCCAGATTCTTCTCAGTGTTACTGGTTTTATGCAGCCTTCATCTTTAAAAACAGGTTCATCAGATTATTCTAACTCCAAATGAAAAGGAACATAATTTGTTAGTGATAAAAATGCACCAAGTAAATGACTCCAGTGCATTTGCTATATTTTCTTATCTTTGGACCAGTTCCTCACACATCTTTTACTTCCTGAGTATTTACTTTTCAAATTCTATCACTTGACATTCTCAATTGGTTCTCAGCAAATATTTTAATAATACAAAACTTTCATTTCTGCTTTCAGAACATTCTTTTTTCTAGCAGTATTCAAGCTAGGCTCTTCAAGTGTCAGAGTATATAGAGCTCATCTAGCATCCCCCTGAGAATCTTGCTCTTCTTTCAACCATGACTTTCCTTCTGATGTCTCTAAGCCCTTATCTGTGAAAGCCTGCAAACAATAGAAACTGAGTTTTTCTCTTTCATTGTTGTAGGCCCATGGGTTGACATACAGCAGAGTCAAGACCAAGATAGTCTCTCAATAAATATTTGCTCAATGAAAGAGTGTGTTTGCATTGATATTTTCTGCTTCTTCCACCAAATGCCTTGGAGAGAATCTTGGTCCTGAGAACATAGTGGTCAACTTTTCATTATTTATCTCAGCTATCACCATAGTGTTTAGCCCATCCACATAATTCATTTTGAAGATAATGAGACAACATTCATTTCAACAATACTTGAAGCTGGGGGTGGTGGCTCATGCCTATAATGTTAGTTTTTTGGGAGGTGGAGATTAGGAGGATGGTGATTCAAGGCCAGCCTAGGCATAAAGTTGAAAAGAACCCCATCTTTAAGTGGAGGTGTAGCTCAAGCAGAAGAGTGCCTGCTCTGCAAGTTTGAAGCCTTGATTTCAGACCCCATCCCACCAAAAAAGAAAGAAACCCCATCTCAACTAATAAAAAGGTGAGTGTGGTAGTATAAACTTATCATACCAGCTATGTGGGAAGCATAAATGGGACAATCATAGTTCAGACCAGCCAAAGCATAAATGCCAAACGCTATTCAAATAACAAAACAAGGGACACCAATATGAAGGATAGCTGGCAGACCCCAAAACTCTGAGTTCTCACAACTATGAGAGAAAACTTTGAATTCATGGGAGTGAGGGCTGAAGAATCTGGCTTCTCTACCACATAAGATATCACCAATACATAGACAATCCAATGGACAATGATTAACTTTAACTACCTTTTAATAGCATGAAACAGACCAAAAGCCCAGGTGCTGTGGCTGCTGTCACACTGGAACACCAGTAGCTGTTTCTCCATTTTTGTGTGTTTCTGGGTTTTTTTTTCTTTTTTGCTTTTGGCTCTTCTCCTGTCATTGTACAAAGAGCAAAAACTCAATGTAGGGAACTGCAGAACAAGTTCTAAAAGTTCCTGGGCAGTCCTAGACCCACCAAGATTCATGGACATAGAACCTCTGAATGCCACCTGCCTGTGACCCAGGCCACTGACCTGCAATGCTACAACCCATTCAGGTGAGGGTGCAAAACCATCTGCTCTGGAAGAAAGCACATATTCCAATGCAGTTTGAGGGTATTGATTGCAAGCTTCCAGGGCAAAGCTGTTTGTCTAATTAATGGAAGGAAACCAACAAGCCTGCCTGGTTTGGGAGGGGTACTACAGCTTCGGATCATCCTTTTAAAGTGCTGGTCTGATCCAGCCTGGGTGGGGAGGGGTGACTCAGCCTGTGTAGACTGGGGAAAAAAGAATTAATTCAAACATCTTGGAGAAACTGATAGCAAGCTGAAACTAACAGCCTTCCCAGAGAAGAGTATTCAACTAAATGGCTAACTTCAATTCCTAGGCTTCACCTCTGGGTGGGAGGGGCCAGCCTGTGATTACACATCATCTTCTCCTAGGACCACAATAAAGTACACAATTATACCCCAACGTGTCTGGTGGAGCAGAGCACCATCAATTGTCACCAAGCCCAGCAAGGACCCTGAGCAAGACTTTATCAGAAGGGACAGTACCTGTATTAGAAATCAGAAGAAAACATCCAGTGCACTCACTGATCTCAAAGGAAGCATACTCTACAACACAACAATAAAGAAATTTGGACAGTAATTATATTTTTAATTTTTTTTATCTCCTATTTCCACTTGCTGAAATTATAATTTGCTTATCCCTCTTTTGTCCCAGTTTCTTCTCTCATTCCCCCTTTTTTTAAATTTTATGCTTTTTTCTTCCTTTCCTATCTTTATCATGCTCTCTTCTCCCCCTTTTCTCCCCCTTTGCCCTGTCACTCCATACTAACCACTCACAAAGTAGTTTATTATAACAACTGGAGACATTGCTCCTCATCCTTCCTGTTCTTCTGCAATCCATGACAAGAGCATCCTCCTACAGAATAACTGAATTTTCCTTTACACACATTATGGACTTGTTACCCTGTAGCATACACACCTCACACCTTTTCTTCCCCTGACTCCATCATCCATGTCTCCTCTTCTATAATCAATTTCATTATTTAAGTTTTCAACTCTATGTAGATAACTGTATTTGCCCAATTCCATTGTTTTTAGATAATACTGCCAAGGAATTTACATATAATGTATATTACTGATTCATAATTGAATCCATGAATTTCTAATTGCTCAGTAAATCCTCCAGGTTTGTGAACAGAAATGTTACAGCAGCTCAGCTAACAACTAAGCTAGCCCAAGACTAGAAACTAAGTCAAATGGGAGATGAGGGGATTAAAGGCCCCAATCAACAACACATGAGCAAATCTCAAGATAGAAATATATGGAATAAAAGGAGGCAGGGGAATATGACACCTCAAAAGGTTAACAATCTGAATATAGAGGATTTGGTGGATAGTGAAGGGGATGAATACAGAGGTCAGAAGAATGATGATAAGAATTTTTAACAAGCTTAAAGAGGACATATGAAAATAACTCAATGAATCCCAAGACAACATGTATTAAAAAATTAGAAGATACAGAAACAATTAAATGAACTCAAAGAGGAGTTCAACAAACACTGAAACAAAAATGAAGTGAAATGAAGACAGTGAAAGTGGAGCTTAACAAAGATATAGAAAATCTCAAAGTTAAAAAAAAACAAACAGAAATTCTGGAAACAAAAAGCTCCTTCAGTCAAATAAAAAATGCTGTTGAAAGCCACTCCAGCAAACTGAAATAAGTGGAAAACAGAACTTCAGAGCTCAGAGACAAAATAGATGTTAAACGATAAAGAAAAATATGGAATAGAGTTGCAAAAGGAATATGCAAAAACTCCACAAATCCATCAAAGGCCAAACCTGTGAAGCATGGACATTAATAGAGGAGAGTAAATACAGGCCAAAGGCACAGAAAACTTAAATATTTAACAAAACAATAGCAGAAAACTTACCAAAACTCAAGAAGGAGATCCCATTCCAGGTGTAGGAAATCTCTAGGACACCAAACAGACATGACCAAAGCAGAACCTCTCCACAGCATATGTCAGGTAAAACAATTAAAACAGAAAACAAAGACATAATATTGAAGGTGGAAGAGAAAAAATCAAATAACATATAAAAGTAAACCCATCAAAATAACAGATTTCTCAACAGAAACCTTAAAAGAAAGAAGGGCATAGAGTAAGGTATTTTAAGCAATGAAAGGAAACTATTTCAATCCTAGGATACCCTACCTAGAAAAGCTATAATTGGAAATGAAAAGAGAAATAAAACCGTCCATGATAAACAGAAAGAAAACAACATATGACCACTAAACCAGCACTCCAGAGTTTCTCAGAGGAAAACTACACACTGAAAATGAAAATGAACTGTCATGAAAGAAAAGGAATTATTACTCTCAACAGCAGACAAGTAATGAGAGAGTAGCACAGACTTAGTTCCACACACACAAACTCTTACACAACAAAAAGGACTAAAAGACAGGAATCATCACATCCCTCTCAATATTAACACTGAATGGCCTCAATTCCTTCATCAAAAGACATCAATTGACAAACTGAGTTTAAAAGGAAGACCCAATAATTTGTTGTTTACAAGAAATTCACCTTATACGGAGAAACAAACATTGGACTAGGGTGAAAGGATAGGGAAAGATTTACCAAGATGAAGGCCCCAAAGACAGGCAGGAGTAACTGTTCTTATATTGGATAATTTAGACTACAAATCTAAATCCATCAGAGGAGACAAAGAAGGTCATTTCATACTAATAAAAGAAGCAAAGAAACCTCAGATAAATGACCTCATATTGCATCTCAAATTATGGTGTATTGTATTTTTATTTTTGTTCAGTTCAAAATGCTTTCTACTTTCTTTTTTATCTTTTTGACATAAAGCTTTGTACATATGTGTTACTTTGCTTCCAAATATTCATGTATATTCCAGAGATTTTTTTTAAATTGATTATTCTAGTTCAATTGCTTTTTGATCTAGAAACAGACTCTGCATGGTTAAATGGTTTTGACTTAATACTTCTTATTAAGATTTATTTTATGGTGGTAGATTGTGTTCTATTTTGGTAAAAGGAATGGTGTTGTTCAAGTCTAATACAATCTTGTTGATCCTTTACCTATATATTCTAACACTTATTGAGTAAGGGGTAGTGAAATCTCAGACTATGATTGTGATTTTTCTACTATTTGCACCTCTATCAGTTTCTACTTTGGATTTTGATGCTGTTACTGGGTACATAAAAATTCAGGGTTGTATATCTGATTAATTGATCCTTTCACAATTGCAAAATGACCTTTTTTGTTGCTGGTAGTAGTTTGTACTACAAAATCTATTTTGGCTTAAGGTAGTTATTATAGCTTATACTTGATCTTATTTCTGTAGTTTTGACAAAGGATTTCCACATTTAGAAGACTGAAGCTAATTTCCATTCACCTAGTATAAAAATAAATTCCCAATGGACTGACAATCCTAATATGTGAGGAGAAACTTTGAAACAAGTAGAACAAAACAGAAGATTTAAGCATATGTAATTCTTTTATAAGTAAAATGGTGAATTGCACAGAAAATAAGATCAAGAATTGAAAGATGAGATTGCAACAGATTAAAGAGCTATGCATAGCAATGGAAACCAACAAGAATCAAAGCAAAACCAAAAGAATGTAAGAAACTCTTTGCCAGTGAATCATCAGATAAAAGATAAAAAGCCAAAATATATAAAGAGCTGAAAAATTAAACACCAAAAGAATGAATATTATTCAATTAATAAATGGGCAAATGAATTAAACCGTTTTCAAAAGAACAAGTAAAAATGACTAGCAAATACATAAAGAAATGTTTAATATCTTTATAAAGAAATTGATATCTTTAACTATAAACCACTTTTGAATCACTGACATTCAATCTCACCCTAGTTAGAAAGACTATAACAGAAACAACAAATGTTGGTGAAGATGTGGAGGAAAGGAAGCACTTTTTACATTGTTGGTGGGAACATAAATTAGTCTAGCAACTACGGAAAACTGTATGGATCTTGATCAAGAAAATAAAGAAGGAACTACCAAATGATCTACTTTAACACTCTTGTGCCTATATCCAAAGGAAGGCAAGTCAACATGCAGTAGAGATACCTGTACACTAATGTTTAACACAGCCCTACTCACAATATCCAAACAATAGAATAAGCCTAGGTTCCCATCATCCAAAGAATGGATAAAGTGTGTGTGGTTTATTTACACAATGGCATAGTTTTCAATCATGAAGAAGAACAAATTATGTTCTTTATAGGAAAATGAATGGAAACTAGAGGTCATAATGATAAATGAAATAAGCCAGACTGAGAAAAACAAATATTACATGTTGTATCTCATATACTTAGGGGCAGAATCTACCCCTTAAAAATAAAACACAGGAATGTAAACCAGGTTCTATTTTAAGGTGGGTATGAGTAGGAGAGATGTTAAAGGAGAGGGTGCAATAAAAGTAAACATGGTCAAAGTACTTTTTACACATGTATAAAAATACAAATGATAAGCTGAGCAATTGTGGCTCAAATCTGTAATCCTAGATACTCAGGAAGCAGAGAACGGGGGATCACTGTTCAAAGCCAGCCCTGGCAAATATTTTGCCACACCCGATCTCAAAAACAGCCATCACAGAAAAGGGCTGATGGAGTGGCTCAAGTTGTAGGCCCTGTATTCAAACTCCAGTACCTCAAAAGAAGAATAGAATGATGAAATCTGCTAAAATTATTTTAAGAAATAGGGGTGGGGATGAGTAGAAATGATAGGATAAATTCAATCAGGGTACATTATATGCAAAATGGAAATGTTGCATGAAACAGTGTTCAACTAATACATGCTAATAAAAATGGGGGGAAAAAAAGAAAAATTTGGTTGAATTTCAGTAGTACTGAGTTGGGAAGAACTACTTTCCTTTAGGTACAATGACTATTTAGTGGGGTTGTTTAAAACATGTCCATGTATTCCTTGATATTGCTCCTGGGAGATTCCCACTGCAGAATATGAGCTGGGCTTTATGACTGGTTTCTAGTGAACAGAATATCATGGGCCTTCTCTGTGACTGCTAAGGCCAGGTTAGGGAATGTAACCCCTAGGGAATCCCACATGACTTTCTCTAGGAAAGCCACCCTTGGAATCAGGCCACCATATTATGAAGAAGCTCAAGTCCCACAGTGAATCCTTATACAGAGGTCCTGCTACAGCCACTGCTAAAGTCTTGGTCAAATGCCAGCTTCACCAGCCAGGCATGTGAAAGAACAAGACTTAAATTATTCTAGTCCCTAGCTTCAAGTCAACCAAGGTGAGGCCAAGAGGAGATAGAAAAACCTGGCTTCCTGCCAAAATTGCTGATTAGGAACAAAATAACAATGTCACTTTGGAACACTGAATTTGGGGTGCATGATGTCAGTAACTTACAGATTCTGTTACTAAATGTGAGTCACTGTCACTTAGGAAAAAATAATATGACAAACACACATAGAATAGCCTAGACAAGAAAGTAGATGGAAGCAGAAATGACATAAAAGAAGAGAAAGACAAGAGGGCTTCAAAAGGACTTTACATGGAAGCCTATGGTGTCATTTTCACTCTTTGAGAGCAGTTTTAAAAATTATTTTCTGATTATTCTTTTATCAGAACTTAAACACATAGCTGTACACCAATGTCCAGACCAGCATTATTCTTACTAACCAAAATTTGGAAATAACCCTACTTGTCCTTTGATGAATAAACAAGTAAAAATATTGTATAAAAACATGGTTTTTAAACAATCAGAAACTTTTTATTAATATATTACTACCTAAATCATTAATTTTATGAAGTCAGTAAATTTTGATAAATAATTACACTACTAGTAGCAAGTAGTTTCAGCAGGAGTACAATAAATATTTTATCTATGAGATTTTTATGCTATCTAAAATATTCCTATATACTAATAACTGGAGTAAGAAAACTTATATTTCACTCTGACAGCAATCAATAAAGGGAGAATTTAACAAATTTTCCCATAACAGATTTTCCTTCAAACTTTCAATTTTCACTGTGCTTTTATCTATTATAATATTTGACTTCATTTTTCAAGCTCAAGACTGTAATGTATGTTTAAAAATATTCTCACATGCCAATTTTAAAAATACCACATAATTTCTGAGCAAATAATTGAAACTACTTGATTTCAGAAAAATTTTAAAGTAGGTGATTTGGTAA